>NW_016180030.1:0-6960 GCF_001687245.7 Rhagoletis zephyria | reverse complement strand
AGTGTATCTTCCTTCTACCGCAACTTGATCGATTTAGTTATTTTTTTTTCTTTGATTGAGGGCCAGCCAAGTGGTCATATCCGTCGTCGGAGATGTTGCCACNGAAGTGTATCTTCCTTCTACCGCAACTTGATCGATTTAGTTATTTTTTTTCTTTGATTGAGGGCCAGCCAAGTGTTCATATCCGTCGTCGGAGATGTTGCCATGAAGGCTGAATTGTATGACTTTTGAACCAAATTTACATTCTATGCCCACCATGGCGTGAGATTCGCTTGACATAATTCTACTAGCGTGGCGAGGGCAGCGCTCGTAGAATAGCCCTTTTCACTACACATCTAACTTATTAAAAAGAAGTTTATTCCAGAAGTATGAAGCGCAATTTCGAAGTGCAAGGCGTTCATGGCGAATCTTAATAGATTCCATAAAAGTGTTAGTGAGTTCGATAATGGCAAAAAAAGTACGGTATAATCTGCAGGTTTCAGATTCGCATACCAGCTGTTAGTAGCTCTGCCATTTTATTTCTCAAACTGTGAATACATCGCGTGGCATCATGTCATAAATACTCTCTGACGTACTCGTCCACTTTCGCACTTTAATAGGAGCTTCCCTACACCTTAATGGCAAAGTTTTAAAGATACTCTAGCGATCTTCGGTTTTCTTTAATCAAAGGACGTACATCAACTCGCTCAAAAACGGGTTATGTATGAACAGCAATAATAGGCTTAAAAACATAAAAGTCCATGTAGCCAATGAAACACTGTCTAAGTTTTTCAAAACCGGTGGCGTATAGCTCTTAGCGCGCTTTTACCAACTCTTAAGTTTGCTCCGATGAATAAATATGAAAAGATTGAATCTCAGTTCTCGCCATTTACCAAAAGATGAGAAGGCTTATCATCGCTTGTAGGGACCAATTGACGATACCTTTTGAAAGCTGAACGCTATCATAAATAAACGCACCTACCCATATCAATCAGGCTTCAGACCCGGTGAGCAGATCTTCGAATCCTGCAAAAGGTCGTTGATTTCAAAACCGATTTTGATATAACGACGCAAAGCTGCCTCTTTTGTTTACCTTACCTGTATAAGTGATACCTGAAAAAAGTCTAAATTGGGAAGGACTTCTGCAGGCCTACCGAGATCAACTGAGGTGAGATGAGAAGGTTTTAGGGTGCTTTCGAGACATCAATTATAAGAAAGATCTACAAAGAATCTGCTAGACTTTGTATGAACAACTACCGTCACTACGCAGTAGAGAGAGTCCATCAGCAAAGTTTTTTCTTCGAGTCGGCGGTAACCGAAAGCACCAAAGGAGATCACAGAGTAGGACACTCAATAAATCAAAAAACGGCAGAACTCCGAACGCGAGAGATCCGTAGACCGCCTCCGACCAACCCTCTAAAAAAAAACCTTGCTTTAGTACATAGCTTGTTTTTAACGCAACGTAAACTGGGTTGGCCCTAGGCACATCTTTCGATAGAAGCCGACAAGTAGTCAAGGGAGCTCCAACCCAATTGTCTACTGCGATATTACTATGGCCTGATACCATTGTATACTAGACTGACAAAGAAATATTCAACGCGATCGCAAGATACGTCAGGCATTCCCTTACTAGCTTCGAACGCACTGTTAGCTGGCCGGTCTCAGGTTTGAGTAGTAATTTCCCTTAACGCTATAGCGGACATCAGTAGTCGATCGACTGCTTCTTTGATACCAACGAACTCTGCTTGGAAATCACTACAATAATCTAGAAGTCAAAATTTAAGGTTGGTGGACGGGTCCCTGGAAAAAACGAATTTTATGCGTAGAGTTCAGCAATAGGGGTACATTTTACTTGTTATTTATTTTGAAAGCTTCAACGCGCATTGCGTAGTTTGTCAAAGACTTCAAACAAATATCAAGAAATTTTTCCTTGCAAAAACAAAAATGAATAGGTTCGGTATATTTTTATTTATTTATTTGTCCACTCAGATGGTGGTTGGACAGCACAGTTATAACCAAAGGCGGGTACGTATGTACACACATTTCTAATGCTTCCATAATTCCACGAAATACCGCTTTTGCAGCTGCACCACCGTAACGCGCGTCATATGCTTCAAAGCCCCTACGCTGAGCTTCAGCCCAGTGAGGGTGGTGGTGGTGGTGGTAGCGGTTCCGAAACGGGTAAAGATGAATGCAAACCGAATGGAGTCACATCAGGCAATCCCAAACAGAAAGCCACCAACATAGCACAGAAAGCAGCCAAGGAGGCCAAGGCTGCATCCGATGCTCAACAGGCTGCCGGTGAAGCCGCCTCACAACAAGTGAAAGCACAGTTAGCCGAAAAAGCTATTGCCGCTGCAAAGGCGGCCGAAGCGGCGCTTGCTGGCAAACAACAAATCGTGCAACAACTGCAGCAGGAGGTGCGCGAAGCTGAGGCCGTAGTACAAGAGCAAAGTAGCTCCCTGCAGAATGCGCAACAAAATGTCAACGCAGCAATGCAAGCCGCACAAAACGCTGCACAGCAACTAAAGACGCTAACTAAGGCCGTCAGTATGGCTCAGGTGAATGTAGGCAATGCGGAACAGGCAGCTCAGGGAGCACAACAGGACTTAGCGGAGAAGACACAACTAATGGAGGCTGCGAAGAGTCGTGTGGAGCAGTTGCTGCGTCAATTGGGTTCGGCACGCGATGATTATGCGAAGACCAAAGAGGCAGCTATGAAAGCGGCTGCCGCAGCGCATGAAGCCAAACAGAATGCTAATCCGTCGGGTCGTTGTTCCCGTCAATCGCCAAGTGGTCGCATGATGTCAAATCGGCATCTACGAATGGCACAGCGACAGCGTCATTAGAGTACAGAAACATTTTGCATGGATTTCTATTTTTTGTGAATATACTTTTTGGTTTGCCGCTTTGTGTTACTATATATCAGAATAGTTTTAAATATCGTATTTTTATATCCCAAACGGAATATATAGATACCTGAGTGGAAGATCGACCTAGGCTAGGTAGGAGGGGTGGAGCACTTGGACCCAGTGGGTCCGTTGTGATCAGTGTTGCCTCGAACAAATTTTTCTGCCCACCAAAATGTCCTACCAAAACCTGCCAAAAATTTTTTTGACCTAAGAAGATCTTTTGTGCTCTACTCTAATTGTAAAAACTCCGAACTGAGGATAATTAAGAAGTTAAGCACCTCGAAAGGTGCGATAATGCAAATATGGATGCAGCAAACAATCGCCCCCCCCCAAAGTGTATCAGTCTGCTGTTGAATACGTGGGGTCTCCTGCACTATCCCAATTCAAATGGCACCTTAATTTGCAGTGTCCTGTCAGGCAACCAGCGAGAATTTTAAGACCCTCCCGGATAAATTAAGGGGGTTTTCGGAGTTCCTCTTGGAAGGAGTTATGGATCTCTTTGATTGTCTTATTTCCTTTGTTATACCCTAGTGGGCCGCAATCTAAGATTCTTCCTAGCTCCTAAGTAGCTCTGCAGTGTATACTTTAGATGCACTTCAGACAGGATGGGAACCAGCATGTGCGTTTGGGCTCCACGCTTTTCGAGACAGCCAGGCCTTTCGTCGCTTTCATGTCCCGGAACCCACCATAGCATTACGCTATTGTAGGCNAGCGGAGAAGACACAACTAATGGAGGCTGCGAAGAGTCGTGTGGAGCAGTTGCTGCGACAATTGGGTTCGGCACGCGATGATTATGCGAAGACCAAAGAGGCAGCTATGAAAGCGGCTGCCGCAGCGCATGAAGCCAAACAGAATGCTAATCCGTCGGGTCGTTGTTCCCGTCAATCGCCAAGTGGTCGCATGATGTCAAATCGGCATCTACGAATGGCACAGCGACAGCGTCATTAGAGTACAGAAACATTTTGCATGGATTTCTATTTTTTGTGAATATACTTTTTGGTTTGCCGCTTTGTGTTACTATATATCAGAAGAGTTTTAAATATCGTATTTTTATATCCCAAACGGAATAAATAGATACCTGAGAGGAAGTTCGACCTAGGCTAGGTAGGAGGGGTGGAGCACTTGGACCCAGTGGGTCCGTTGTGATCAGTGTTGCCTCGAACAAATTTTTCTGCCCACCAAAATGTCCTACCAAAACCTGCCAAAAATTTTTTTGACCTAAGAAGATCTTTTGTGCTCTACTCTAATTGTAAAAACTCCGAACTGAGGATAATTAAGAAGTTAAGCACCTCGAAAGGTGCGATAATGCAAATATGGATGCAGCAAACAATCGCCCCCCCCCAAAGTGTATCAGTCTGCTGTTGAATACGTGGGGTCTCCTGCACTATCCCAATTCAAATGGCACCTTAATTTGCAGTGTCCTGTCAGGCAACCAGCGAGAATTTTAAGACCCTCCCGGATAAATTAAGGGGGTTTTCGGAGTTCCTCTTGGAAGGAGTTATGGATCTCTTTGATTGTCTTATTTCCTTTGTTATACCGTAGTGGGCCGCAATCTAAGATTCTTCCTAGCTCCTAAGTAGCTCTGCAGTGTATACTTTAGATGCACTTCAGACAGGATGGGAACCATGCATGTGCGTTTGGGCTCCACGCTTTTCGAGACAGTCAGGCCTTTCGTTGCTTTCATGTCCCGGAACCCACCATAGCATTACGCTATTGTAGCCCCCAGGTGCTTCAAAACAGTTTTTCAGCTGTCCACAAGCCTTGGTGCCATTTGAAAAGAGTGTAAGGCTTTTAACGCTGCTTAACTGTTCGACATAAATAATATTAATTCTGTCCCCATTTGTCCATCTATGAAGACATTCGCGAACACGTATTTCCATTTCGAAGACTTCCTCCTGGAATATGGTATGTGCCCGTGGGTATACCATACTTCGCACTCTTGGTCAATCATCGCTTCCCAGCAATCCCTTTCAGGAATTCTGACCTTATAGGGTTTGTAGAAGGATAATCTTGGTAGCATAATGTCCATGAACTTGATAGCGAGATTATCCAGGAATGGNTCGACCTAGGCTAGGTAGGAGGGGTGGAGCACTTGGACCCAGTGGGTCCGTTGTGATCAGTGTTGCCTCGAACAAATTTTTCTGCCCACCAAAATGTCCTACCAAAACCTGCCAAAAATTTTTTTGACCTAAGAAGATCTTTTGTGCTCTACTCTAATTGTAAAAACTCCGAACTGAGGATAATTAAGAAGTTAAGCACCTCGAAAGGTGCGATAATGCAAATATGGATGCAGCAAACAATCGCCCCCCCCCAAAGTGTATCAGTCTGCTGTTGAATACGTGGGGTCTCCTGCACTATCCCAATTCAAATGGCACCTTAATTTGCAGTGTCCTGTCAGGCAACCAGCGAGAATTTTAAGACCCTCCCGGATAAATTAAGGGGGTTTTCGGAGTTCCTCTTGGAAGGAGTTATGGATCTCTTTGATTGTCTTATTTCCTTTGTTATACCCTAGTGGGCCGCAATCTAAGATTCTTCCTAGCTCCTAAGTAGCTCTGCAGTGTATACTTTAGATGCACTTCAGACAGGATGGGAACCAGCATGTGCGTTTGGGCTCCACGCTTTTCGAGACAGCCAGGCCTTTCGTCGCTTTCATGTCCCGGAACCCACCATAGCATTACGCTATTGTAGGCCCCCAGGTGCTTCAAAACAGTTTTTCAGCTGTCCACAAGCCTTGGTGCCATTTGAAAAGAGTGTAAGGCTTTTAACGCTGCTTAACTGTTCGACATAAATAATATTAATTCTGTCCCCATTTGTCCATCTATGAAGACATTCGCGAACACGTATTTCCATTTCGAAGACTTCCTCCTGGAATATGGTATGTGCCCGTGGGTATACCATACTTCGCACTCTTGGTCAATCATCGCTTCCCAGCAATCCCTTTCAGGAATTCTGACCTTATAGGGTTTGTAGAAGGATAATCTTGGTAGCATAATGTCCATGAACTTGATAGCGAGATTATCCAGGAATGGCTTGAGAACCCCTAAATGACCCCGAGGAACTCCAGTTTTCATGCTGATTACATTAGGTAACAACGGATTTTACTAACGTATTGAAAGAGCAGTACGTTAGTTTTGGTGATATTCCCTAAATCTTACCATGAACTCTCTGACAGGCATAAAATGCCCTTGTAGCCTTGAATTGAGCATTTGTCCAGAGTTACTCGTAGATATTTCTCCTATAGTGAGAACTCAATTTCTGTGCCTGCCAAGGTTGATGTAATCAAGTTGACTTTTCTTCTTTTGGTAAATGGCACNATAGTGAGAACTCAATTTCTGTGCCTGCCAAGGTTGATGTAATCAAGTTGGCTTTTCTTCTTTTGGTAAATGGCACAATGGTAGACTTCAGTGGGTTTAAATAACAAGCCCTTTTCNGAGCTGGGTCGTAATGATTCCTTTAGGAATTAAATTACTCCCAATTACAGATTACAAGGAATTGTAATTAGGAATCAATTCCTTCAGTCCACAGCAAAGGAATCGATTACTTTTTCAATTCCTTGAAGTAATTTCAAATGTAATTGGTTTTTTTCTTTAATTCCATTACAAGGAATTTCATATTGTAATTGGGATAAACTACGTGCTAGTAATGTAATATNTACAGATACATATACATATATGAAAAGTCTTGTTGCATTCGTAGTACATATATATGATTGCATGTGCAAAATTAAGGCAAACTTTTTTTGCAAGAATGTGCGCTAATTGTTGAAATGTTATTGCGAAANACATTGGACATCTTCTATGTATATCTATATATATAAAAATGTTGTGTTCCTATGTCACGGTCATCAAACCCGAGAACGGCTGAACCGATTTGAGTATTTTTTTTTATTATTCGGTATAATACCAGAACCAATGATATCGCAAAAATTTGGAGGGTTGCCACCTATTTTAAAATTTGTAAACCCAATTATATCGATAAAATTAATGAATTATTACAATATGGGTATCAAATTAAAGAGGGTTAAAAAAGATAACTGTTGGAAATATTTTTGAGGGGGGCTGCCACCTAT
>NW_016180029.1:5156-6961 GCF_001687245.7 Rhagoletis zephyria | reverse complement strand
GAGTAGAAAAATAATTCGAGTTAGATACGACAACGATTAACCTGCTGAGTTGTTCAAAGCCGGCAACAAAGAGATATTAGGTAGCATGTATCAGCTTTTAAGCTGAATTGTATCTGTTTGCTACAAGCCTGATTATTGGAATCCCAGTATGTATTTTCCAATCCACAAAAAGAGAGATCCCCGTTGTTTTTTCCGAAATTAGCCTTCTTGGAATTCCATATAAGGTCATTTCCGCGATACTGCAAGAGTTAAGTCCCTAATGAACAAGGTGACTGGACTTTATCAGTGTCGCTTCATCGACCATATTTTCACAGTTCGCCAAATCCTGGAGAATATTCCAGATAAGCAAATGGACGCACCATCTTCTTTGCAGATTTCATTAAAAAAAAAATAGATCGAATGAAGAGAAAATGCTTGCACGACGCGTCTTGTTTAATTTAGGATACGCTCAAAACTACTACGGTTATGTAGTACAATGAACTATACTAGCTTTTTAATTGCATGTTAATAGTTTACCGCAAAAAATACAATGATTGCGCTGGCTTGCGCTTGTTGTACGCATGAATGACGAGGCTCCGGTGAAAATATCCTTCGACTCGGCACCGATGGGTGGACAACGAAAGAAATGGAAGGATGAAGTGCAGGAGGACTTGTCTGCACACGAGATGTACAGCTGGTACATCCTCTCGAAGGAAAGAGACAATTGGCGAAGATGTTTGGTCTCGATCCAAACCGAAGAACGGTTGTAGGGCCAAACAAGAACTAGAAACCATTTAGAATAAGACCCTTATCCTCTTTAGCCACAAAAAAGCAAAGAGCCAACCTAATGTAATGGAAGGGTCAAGTGCAAGACGATTTAGTCGCATAACTTTGTAACGAAGCGTTTTGTTGCCCCGGTGCTTCTTTTACAACGCTGAGGTATACTCGTCGTGTCTAGGGTCCGTTACAATAAGTTTCTAGTTTCGTGTTTCTAATAAACCGTTCTTTATTTAGAAATTCCCTTACTTACTACACGTATAATAAAATTTGTAACTGGTATATTGGCAGCGGCGCTTTCGGCGGTTGGGTAACGGTTCCTGTGTCCCGTTACCGACCCATTATGCCGCTTTGGCGCGGCTCTGCCGCAGTTCCTGCGGGCGTATCTCTGCTGGTGCTGGTGGACGGATCTCTGCTGGTATTAGTGGCGACGCTCTGATGTCACTGGCGAATGGCGCTGTTGAAATGGGTCTGCTGACGGCGGTGTCTGGCGCTCTGTTGGCGTCGCCCTGCTGACGGCAGTGAGTCTCTTTCTGTTGGCGTTGCTGACGTCACTCAGCTGACGACAGTGAGTAACGCTCTGTTGTCGGCATGCGAGTGGGTGTCGCCCGTACTAGGCTTTAAGGTAGGCTGTGGCGAGTGGTGGATCGAAGTCGAGTCGGAAGAGTGAGATCCAGTCCGTATCCCCCCCCTCGCTCAGATCTATGGCTCAACAATTTTGAGTGGTTATGTCTTGTGATAACTGGGCCGATGCACAAGCAATCACTCCATTCAGTTCCAGCTGATTGACCGCTACGAAAGCTCGGTGCTGACTGACTCTTGAGCGGTTGTGTTGCTGCTATGGGCTATATGTTGCCGAGGTTTGTCTCGTTGGTTGTGTGTAGGCAAAGTTGCTGTATTGGTCTGGTATCGGGTAGTGTCGTATCTCTGGTTTATGGGGATATTTGGTCCTCACTCAACTTCGCAAATATTAGAGGCAATTC
Organism: Rhagoletis zephyria; assembly: GCF_001687245.7. Classification (NCBI taxonomy): domain Eukaryota; kingdom Metazoa; phylum Arthropoda; class Insecta; order Diptera; family Tephritidae; genus Rhagoletis; species Rhagoletis zephyria. The sequence continues at coordinate 5,222 of NW_016180029.1, read as the reverse complement.
GTGAAGTTCTTGGTCTACACCCAGGCCGAAAAATGATTGTAATGCCACATCAGAAAAAGAAGTTTC
>NW_016180029.1:0-2842 GCF_001687245.7 Rhagoletis zephyria | reverse complement strand
TGCCCATATGTTCTAGTTTCGTATAAGAAACATATACATTGATAAATATGTATGCATCCATACATAAATATGTGTTTATGAGGCGTTCCATACCAAAATGTGAACCCCACACTTCATGTGTTTAAATTTGTTTTAAATTTTTAGGGTTGATGGATAAACATAAATAATAAATAAATATGAAATTGGAGCTGGATTAATACATTTTTAAAAATTTTACAGCACAAAAACAAAAACAAATCGATTTAATAGTTTCCAAATATCTCGAGAACGGGTCGAGGATAAAGTTACAAAAAAGTCACACATACATACACTAAAATTCGCTATGAAAATAATAATAATTCGCTAAAAAAATTTGGCTTTGAAAATATGATATCTCAAAAAAAATTAAAAAAATCACAATGGAAGCTCTGAGTATTGCGCAATATTTAAGTGTAGTATTATGGGGTGCTCTCTACAATAATTTGAGTTATGATTTTTTTTACACCGAAGTTAAGTAAAATGAGCCCATTACAAATTTACAAATTTTTTAATTTTTTTTCTAGAATTTCTTTGAGTATGCAGCTTTGTAGCCCATTATATTTTAGTATAATAAAGTGGAAGTTTTAAGCGATTGCAAAGCTGGCATTGATTTTTTTCTTATTAGAAAAGTGCAAAAAGCCGTTAGCATAAAAAATATTAAAAATCAACGCAAATTTACAGTAGCATAACACTTGCACTTTATTATGCAAAAAATTAAAGGGCTACAAAACTGCATACTCAAAAAAGTTGTAAAAAAATTTAAAAAAATTTGTAAAACTGGAATGTTTTCATTTTACCCAACTTCGGTGTAAAAAAAAATCATAACTCAAATTATTGTAGAAATACTACATTTAAATATTGCGCAACACTCACGGCTACCATTGTGATTTTTCAAATTTTTTTGACATGGCATTTTTCAAAAACTAATTTTTTTTATCAAAAGAATTTGTATGTGAAAATTTTTTTCAATAATAAAACTTTTTAAAATATTTATTTTCATAAAGAATTTTGTATGTGTGTATGTGTGATTTTTTTCAAATGTTGTCCTCGCCCCGTTCTTGAGATAATTGGAAAACTATTAAATCGATTTGTTTTTGTGCTGTAAAGTTTTTAAAATTGTATTAATCAAGCTCAAATTTCATATTTATTTATTGTTTATGTTTATCCATGAACCCTAAAAATTTTAAACAAATCAAACACATGAAGTCTGGAGCCCCGTCCATTTTGGGATGGAACGCCCCGTATATTTTTAGTACGGAATATTTATGTATACTTGCACGTGTATGCCCAAAGCAATTTACAAACCGCTCGCAAATCTACACAATTGAGGTTGGATAAAAATGCAGTTATGTACATTTTTTTAGCACTTGCGCAATTTCTATATTCCTATGCAGTTTTACCATTGAAAATTGACATGCGTTGCAGTTGCAGTAGAAAATTTAATTTAAATGTAAATGTGCACACAATTTGGGGTTCCCGATATTTGCGGAATTGTCACTTTGGCTGTTAAGTACCTTTGGCAAGAAAAACATAAACAAATAACATATCTACATAGGTACGCACGTATGTATGTATGTACATTTGCTGGCGCGATTTGAAATACCAAGCATACCAAGAGAGGTGACAACATGAAAATTTTCTGTAATATGTAAAACGATAAAATGATGGTAAGTTCAATACTGGCGGTTGGATAGCACAATCTTTTCGATATGGGAGAAAAACGTGGCTAGAAGAAATAACAACAATAACATCAGCTAGAAGAATAAGCAGAGAAAATTTTTTTTATTAAATGGTAGGTACCACTTTGGAGTCGGTAGGCAATTGAGAAGCAGAGCCCTTTTTAAACTCGACGGGTTAGAGAAGTGGTCTTTTCTGGAGAGCTTTCCATCAGTATTAAGTTCATGCTTTCGGTCTGCTGCAGCGTTTTTCAGGGGGAAGTGCCTGCTATTAAGGAGGCGGTGGTCACTGCCACAAGTGCGGTGGTAGTCAGCGAGGTAAGCATTTATTCAGATAGCCACAAGGCTATGCGGCCTTAAGTGCTTTGGAGATCCTCTCTAATTTGGTTCAGGAATATCTGCTCTCTCTCTCTCTCTCTCTCTCTCTCTCTCAGTTGTGTCAGAATACTTCTATATTAGGCTCATTTGGGTCCCGGGTACATCGACATTGCAGGGAACTGTGTGGCTGACGAATTCGCTCATAAAAGTACACTTGAAACGTTGTTGCCCGATAAGGAGCCGCTGGGAGTGCTATTGACCCCATGTGTTACACTATTAAATAGATGGGCCTAATGTCAGCTCCGTGAGCGCTGAGTGAAAACCAGTGAAGTGCCCAGCGTATGTGAGGCTAAGACATTTCTTGCAGACTATATGATCTATGTACATTTATTCAGTATCGTAAATGATACGTATCGCGCAGATGATATCTCTAGGGTCACATAACAAGACACACTTAGCTTCTCGTCTTCACTTTTTGCTTTTCTGCTTTTTATTTATTTATTTTTTTCTTTACATTTCTTGCGGAAAATTACCACTTATTCATCGTCGTCTGTTGTGTGGCGTTTCCAACTGGCACATCTAAATGAACATGCCAAATATTTGCCGATTCTATCTAGATACTATTTGCACACTCTAAAATATATTCGTTTTTACGTGTTTTCATGCAGCTATTCTAAGTTCAAATTTTTATGAATATTTACTTGAAAAATAGATTTCCTTTGATACTCGTAAAACTACTTTTTTTTACAAGCAGTTGCAATGTTCGTTCGTAAGCTGTCCGTATAAAAATTTGCAAGCTATTTTTCAACTACATACTTGCTGGTACCTGA
>NW_016180027.1:0-6961 GCF_001687245.7 Rhagoletis zephyria | reverse complement strand
CATAGATATAGATATAGATGACAACTTCGCCACAATCAGCGCTATGTCTGTAGGCGGTGATTTCCACCCTGGGTGAATAATTTCCACAGCCTCTTAGTTAGTAGGTCTCAATATGAAATGAAATATTGATTGCTGCAAATGCTGATTTATTGCTGTTTGATTGCTTTTATCTCGATTTAAATAAATCAAATTAAGTAAAACTTAGAACAAGCTTATCATATCAATTGAATACAGACACTTATGAAGGACAACTCTCATTTTGCTGACGTGTTTGCAAGCATGATAAGCATGTGAATATGTATGTATGTACATATGTATGCATATATATTGTAGATGTGTCGTGCGAATATGTGTTCTATATTTCAGATTCAGCAAACACATATTTCATTATATTCAAACATTTGCTTTAGCGTTGAGCATTCAATCAGGAGTGCAATGTCGACAGGATTTTGACATGTTTGTAAATGTACTTACAACAGTGTCTCGCATGCGAAAAGAGCCCGAAAAAATTTAGTACGAGGACGAACGTAGAGTAAATTTAAATAGGAAATAATTTTTGAGTAAGTAAAATGTATTAAATCAACATTTAATCATTATTTTATCACTTTTTTCGCTCGAAAGCAATGATTATTATTGAGTTTATTTTTCGATCAACAGATATTATTATAATTTTATTTTTTCGCTCAGAGATAAAAGTCATTTTTGAGTTTTATTTTTCCACTTAAAAATAATGATTATTTCTAAAACTTAAAAGGCCATACAGACGCCAACTCACACATATGTATTCACATATTCGCATGAGAAAAATGTTCAATTTAGAATCGAATTACATTTTGAAAATAGTCATTGATTCATCCACTGTATTGCAAATTAAAAAATATTTACTAAAGGAAAATATCGACTCATTCAGGTAACAGCAACTTTGGTTGAAGTGAGAGTACAGTGAAGTAGGCGATGAGAGGAAAATTGAACGCAAGCATATTCATTTTAAATTTTATTCCTAACGCATGGTGTGGCGGAAAATACATGCATATGTATGTACATATATATACTTTTTTTATATTAAGTGAGTACACATAGAAAAATATGACGCATAAAAATAAGAAGATTGCCTTTATGAAATGTTTCTGTGGAGGAAACGAGGAAAATTCTATATAGCTTTCTTCTTAATTTTATGTATAAATTCTTCTTGATTTTATTTGTAATAAAATAGACAATGAATGAAAGATTTTATTATTTCCATGAGTTCTCAGTAGCCTAACGGATGGGAGTACGACTGCCGGCATCTTGGTCGTGGGTTCAAATCCTGTGGAGCGGACTTGTTTCGTAATTTTATATATTTTTTTCTTTTTTATCATTTTTCTTATTCCTTTTTTTGGCCGGAGTGCATATACTTTTTAAAGGTTTGGATAGTTAAAAAAAATATTTTGGAATTAAAAAAAAAATATGGATTTCGATATCTATTAAGTAAATTTCTTACTCTAAAACTTAGGTGGCAACCCTATTCCGAAATACGCTGCAATGAATGGTACATATCTTGAGCGTAAATGTACTGTGTATACATAAAAAAATGCTGATTGAAATTAACAAAATAAAAATTTGTATTACATAGAAGCGTGACAACCCTGACGGAAAATATTTTTTGACCAAAGTTCTCAACAATACCTTTCATTTTATATCCATAAATTGTGTAGAATCGGAGGTCAGAGCATTCACACTCCGACTTTACTTTTTCACATGAATTTTTGGACCACCCTAATTTACATAGTACACGTCCAACATTCTACTGCAGGGCAAATGCAATTCTGAAAATAGCATGTCACTGGTTACATTTACGTAAACATACATTCAAATTCAATTTCAGTCCCTTAAACTGTTATCAATGTTTGCGCTCTCTCTTACAAGCTTTTCCTTTTTCACAAAAAGTTGAGTTCTTCAATCCCCGAAATTCCATTACGTGCAGTTTTAAAATTTTTTTCATTTTTGCATGAAAGTTTTAAGGCTAAGAGGACAGACATGTGGCTTTGCTGTTCCGTTGAGATGTATTTGTAAATGTAGAAAATGGCATTTTAGCATGCAAAAATATTGGAAGTTCATAGTATGCACACCAATAAACTTCAAAAATTTAATTTCTAATAAAATTAAACATTTTTCTTGGAAATTATTTGAATTAATTTAAATGTTTTATTTTAGTTTCCTTAATCAAAAAATTAAACACATATAAGTATGAGTAAATGAATTCTCTTAGTTAACACTTGAATGCTTTCCGCTCGATTTCATTCCACATGTTTTGATCGTTTCCGAAATTAAAGTTAAATATGTACCAACTTAACTTAAACTTAATAAAAAAATTAATAATTCTTGTACATTCATCATGTACGAATGCAAAATATTGTACATACATACATGTGTATATAGAGAGTAGGTACATACATTTGTATGTACGTATGTACGTCGAGATTTTACCAAACACACAACTGGAAAATATTCTTTTTGCAGACTATCTTTTTTTGAAGGGCTTTGCTTTCTTTGTATGCAATGTTTGTACAACTCATTCCACAGCTCGAATCACACCAGAATGGATTTCAACTTTTATACGGGACAAATCAACAAAGTAAACATAAGGAGAACAATGCGCTTCTTTTACTCTTGATCCGAGCACGTGCTGGTGTATTGTGCGGCGCAAATGAACTGATGAGGTTGCTCATACGCTACGTAGGCGCATACGTCTGTGCATATACACTGTGGGAAATGCACAAATGCGAAACTGGTTGTGCACTAGAGAACTAAGGGCCGTTTTCTGAAGTAACCTTTAACTTGAAAGCTCACTATATATTTAAAGGTGGGATTAAAAATAAAGCTAAGCATTTCTATTATCGGTTTTTGACGTATGTATGTTTCCTGGTTGTAAATCAATTTAAAACCGACAAAAAAATGATTTACTTTAGACACTATCATAAACTTTAATGCAACCTTTAAATATAAAGTGAGCTTTAAAGTTACAGGCTACTTGAGAAAACGNAGAGAAAACGGCCATTAGACCCATTCCAAGTGCGCATTAATTCTCTTTAGCATGCTAGCAACTGGTGAATTTAGCATTGCGATGACCTACGAAGTGTAAATTGCCTCCTGCTGCATCCCTTTTTCGATAGTTTCGAACACTCAGCGTTTGCAATTTTGTAAGTTATGAATATACATTTTGTTTTAAATTTTCTAATTTTTTCAATAGAAGAATGCGAATGAATTTAGGCAGCCTAGAGGGCTAGTTTTTTTAAGAAGAAATAAAATAGTGTTTTTTTAAGTATCATATTTCGCCGTTTTTGAATTGGTGGGGATCTAGTTGCTATTGGACTGGTTCACTGGTTTGGGGGTTCCCTGCAGGTTACATATATATGTACATACATTGATATTAACCAAAAATAAAGCCCGCATAAGGATAATATTTTTGGTCTTACTGTTTTCATTGTAGCTTTGGTTGGCATACATATGTGTGCACATTAGGGTAGGCAAAAAAAAATGCATGTAAAAAAGTAAAGGTGGAAATTGAATGCCCTTGTTTATTTTTTTATTTTGAAATCAAAAAATACTTAGAGGCCTCTCAACGCGCTGAACATTTTTCATGCATTTTATATGGGAATAAACCATTTTTCGTGAAAATGGTAAACAATTATTGAAAATCAAGATTTGTCGGTCAGAAAACACGGTTTCTCTTCAGGAGACTTCCAATAATAATACCCAATTTTATATTTTACCTTTTTTAATACTAGCGATTTTTTATTGGTTCCCCATTGCAATTTTTAGGGTGTCCTATAAAAAATAGTTACTGTTAAAAAATTGCACAAAAAGATTGGGTATTATAATTGAAAGTCTCATGAGGAGAAACAATGTTTTCCGATCGGAAAATATTGCTTTCCAAGAATTCTATACGAAAAATTGTTTTTTTTTACCATATAAATTACATGCAGACCACTAAATATTTTTTGATTTTAAAATAAAAAAGGGTTATAATTTTTTTTTTGGTAAAGAACATTTCTGTAAATTCCGGCTTTAATTTTTTTTGGACTACCCTAGGGCACATATATGCAAATGCATATACAGTGACTCACACAAATGACCACGTGTTTTTTTTTGTAATATTCGTAGTTTTTTTCCAGCTAAATTTTTTTTTGCTATTTTTATATAAAAATGTCGTCTAAGCTTTAACCAAAACCGTCAGTATTAAATTTTATACAAAATTTAGGAAAATTCAATAAATTTTTTTAGGTATGCAGTTTTGTAGCCCATACAAGTTTGGTATAATGAAGCGCAAGTTTAAAATGGCTAAAAAAATCGCGTTGATTTTGAGAATTTATAAATGACAAAAATAACAAACAAAAAAAAATTTTGCTCGAAAAACGTTACAAATATTTGCAGAAAATCAACACGTGATCATTTGTTTGAGTCACTGTGTATATATACATATGAATGCAAGCCGATCGTCTCCATAAGCGATATGAATAATAAATATTTTACACCATGTTGCGGTAATTTTTTTTAGTAAAAGAACTGACATGTAGTAATTGCACATTTTTTAGTTTCCACCAGCGTGCAAGGATTCTTTGAAAGAGCTTTATTAAAAAAATAAAATTTGATTGACTTTGGTTAATTCGAAGCGTAGAAGAGTGGAGCACAGATTTTATTAAATGGAACTACGGAGTACCTAGTTTCAAAGAACCTGATAAAATGATTCAATCCTGTTTTTAATCGTTAAGAGTTCAACACCTGCAAAAAAAAATCATAGGGATGGAAAAAATCGTACGCGCTTTTGAATTTTAAAGACTACGGTGAGACTAAATGTGAGTAAGTTTTTGGAATGCCTGGTCTAAGGCACAGTAAAACAAGTTCGTTATATTTTTCAACATAATTTAGTCAAGAACAAGTTTGGAAATATGTACTTTGGAAGAAATCTGAATATTTAGTTTAAATAAATTCAGATTATTGTAAAATACACAAATAAAATTCACTATCACGTGGAACAAGGAATTTTTTAAAGCCAATGTAAATACTCACCTTGTCATAGAATTTGCAATTAAAAAAGGAATATGAATATAATGGTTAAAACTTATTTATTACCATAATCTAAATTCCGTAAAATTACGTTATGAATTTACTTACATATACATACATACAAGTGTTGGATTTAAAATCACAAAATATTTACAAAGTCATGAATAAATATTTTCCCGAATTGGTTTGTTCATTTTTTTTAGTCGATACGTTTTTCACATATTTTCCTCCATAGCTGTGTGTGCACAAAAAGACAAGTGCTGCACACATACATACATACATAAATGCATACATATACAACTTATATAAGCATTTATTTTTAGTGTTGGAAAGAAAAAGATACGAATATTGTATGCCTGAAAAAAATATATATTTTACAATTAAATTTACAAAGGAATATACGGCAATTTCTTGTAAACTACCACGAAAAATATGCATCTCTCCTTTTTTGCAACTTTTGCAAGTATTTTCCTTTCACAAATATTCGCTTGCGTAAAAGAGTAATTTTCGGATTTGATACAAGTGCGATTGAAACCATTGCCTTCCCATTGCTCTTTCTCTTTCTCCACCTCCTCACATTTTTTCTCTCCATGGCATGCCATGATATATATATGAATGTGTAAAAATTCAGCACAGTGTAGTTCGATTCACTTCTGCGTTACAATTATGGTGGTATGTTCACTGTTATGTGTAAACTTTTGTCATCGGCTGGTTCACTCGGCGTGCCTGCTGAAAGAAAATTCACGATAAAATACAGGTAAGTGAAAGCTTAAAAATATTTATAAAAGGCGCTTGAGACAATTTATTTTTAAAATTTCGCATATTTACATATATAGCGCATATAAAAATTGCAACATGAATTCGTTAATCAGATTATTCAAATATCGAAGAGGAGTGGGTGTGTATATATATAAGCATATAAGTGCAGATCTGTAACTAATTGGTGTATGTCTGGCGAATGGTTTTTCGATATACATACATAAGTACCTACTCATGTAAATTTGGGATTGTCTTTCGAAAACCAACCGCTATTAAAAAAAATTTTTTTTTCTATCATTTGATTGTTGTGTTGGCCATGTCCTCGAGTGCAGCTATTGGAAATTATTTAGAATCATTCTTTTTTTTGTGTGTGTCATGCTTGTGATCAGTGTGACCAGGTTAGAATTTTTGAGGCTAGATTTTATAATTATATAGCCTCCGAATTTTAGATCTAGCTTCATGGCTTTTTTCTAGCTTTTATAATGCTAGCCTTTTTATAAGTAATTTTCAGCGGCTTTTCCTACCCGGAAATTTGTGACTAATGAGACTAATCTTGGAAATTTGCGCAGTTAAGAAGAACGAATAATTGAATTCCAATGGTGAAGGCTTACAGAAAATCATATCCAACGGCAATTGAGGAGCTTTTGGAAGCTGTATGGGAAGACTTTTCAATAGTTCTGCTATTTGGAAGCAGACGAGGAGGATTTTTTTTTAAAGAAACGGATGTCAAATAAAAAACGAATTGGTGAAAGCATAACGCGGTGTATCTGGAGCAAAGTTAAATTGATACTGCGTCATCTTTAAATATTTCGTGAAACCCATTTAGAAAATGTGAAAATTTTCATTGCTGCACCCTCTGGTGGAAGTTTTAAGAAAAAGATAAGTCCAGAAATGGATTCTTCATACCAAAAAACCCATCATAGCATATTTATTTACAAAATTTAAGCATTTCTTTACGACAGTACAGCAAAATGCAAAAAAAAAATCCAGATTGATTTTAGAACCCTGGTTTCTTCGGCAAATTTGCTTAGAATTGCACGTAGAAACCTTCTGTGCTAAAAAATGCTTCTGTCGAAAAAATCTCCCATACCCGCCCTAACCCACATATTAGAGCTGTCAAACTGTCGATAGTCAAGTCCATCGATGTTTTACGATA
>NW_016180026.1:0-6962 GCF_001687245.7 Rhagoletis zephyria | reverse complement strand
GGAAAAGCCAAGCAGAAGCGGAAGCTTCACACCGCAGACGCGCGGCGCTACCTCTCGAAGTTCGCGTAATTATAACTATATGAACTAAAAATTGTGGCAGATAATTCGGGCTGAGCAAATACTCTCAAAGCTATAGCACAGCCGCAGCAGAATAAGTGAATGCTTTCATTAGCCAAGCCAAGCTATGGCACTGCGCCTGTTGTAATATTATAGATATCTGTACGTTTGCCGCGTTTATCTTCTAATGTTGCTTTTTATTTCCTTTCCTTTCATTTGTATGTTTTCGTTGCTTTGTGGCTTTGCTGCTGCGAATTGCAGTCAAACTAACGCACACACCCAACATTAACGCTCGTGGATATATGTATGTATGTATATATGTGTATGTATGCTGTTGTGTGCGTCATTGAATTACCACTTGAGTTGAGTAGCTGGCGCGACATTTACGAGTATAATTAGAAGGCAACATCATAACCAGTGTGACCGTTTTGATGCAGGCGGATAAAAATTGATACATTTTTGGATGAATTTTTAGAGGAGCACTTCTTTTTGAATTTTTATACATTTCCCATCGTGTGAAAAATTCCCGTAGAAGTCGAAAACTTGCCAGAGATGTTTACAATTTCTCCGCACATAGTGCTAAAAAGGTGGATGTATTTGCAGAGTTTCAAAACTACGTTGGTGTTAAAAATCAAAAAAAAATTCGAATGGCAAACGTTCGCTCGTTATCGCTGAAGCAAGCTGTTAATCGTTTACTGTCCCAGTGGAGTGCGTTGCAATTATTTTTCATATCGTGTTTCGAGGTCGGTGTGAACCAAGCGCGAGCCGCACAGCTCTACTACTGCAGATCGCCTTTTCTCAGATCTGAATTTGATCAAAACAAATAGAACAAATCATATCGTATAATAATGTTTTCGAAATGCCTTAAAACTGATTAAACAATTACTATACTATAAATACAAAAAGTATTTAAACTAAAAAGAAGTTTATATATAAGACATTTTTGCTGTTTATATTATACTATTTAATACCCAGTTGAACTCATACATGTAAGACATTTTCTTTATTATTATTATACTAGTATCAAATAAAACGTGTACCTTTTTTGCAATCAATAACTATTAAATTGTTTTGGAGAATGGCTTTTCATAAAAATTATTGGATTTATTCCATATTGATACTTTGATACTTAAAGTAAAAAAACGCGATACATATTGAAAATGTATCAATGTCTGTTCTCTGCTACAATTTTTCACAAGCCCGCGGTCACACTGATCACAACGCTACTACTGCGATATACGCGCTTGTCTCAACTAAAGAAGGCAAGGCAACAGTTGCTTTAATGGCAACTACTACTACTACTTAGTTAACAGCAAGCCACCGACATGACACACGCCAGCAGACATACTCAACGACAGTCAGGAAATATGTATAAGGAGGCATTAGTTAAGTGCAGGCGAGGACCTACATATGTATATGTTTACATGTGTGCGAGTACACTTAAGCATACGTTTACACTTAGACTTTTGGAACATTTATTATTTCATTCAAGAAACACGCTTTCGTACAAACGAGTACATAATATTATAATTAATATATATAGTATATACAGTCACTCACAGAAATATTCGTAATTAAGTTTTTTCACAATATTCAAAATTTTTTAGATTGTAAATCTTTTTCGTTAATTTTTATTTTAAATAAAGCTTATTCAATCACAAAAACCATAGAAATCAATCTTGCAAACTTTGTACTAAATTCATAAAAATTAAACAGTCTTTAAAAAATGTTCAGCAAAATTTCAAAATTTGAAGCCCATGCAAATTTAGTGCAAGTTTCAAGTAGCTAAAAATTTGCGTTGATTTTTTTATTTTTTTATTTTTTTTTTTGAGGATGTAGCGCATTTTTTTCATATAAAAATAGATTTTATTCAAGCGGTATATGGACGAAAATGCGTAACACCCTCTACAAAATAAAATCTAAAATATCAACGACAATTTTTAGCTGCTTAAAATTTTTTTTTTTTTTAAATCAAAGAAATTCGACAAAATTTTAAATATCTATTATTTAAACTTATTCATATAAATTCTTACTCACCTTCAAAATTTGGTCGACATTTTTCGATTTAAAAAAATAAATTTTTTCGCCCCATAAAATATTTTTTCTAATTTTCGTGGATGTTTTTGTTTAACAGTACAACAAAATCAAGGCTTACATTTTTAATGACCATCCTAATGTACATACTAACATACAATGCTTTGTTTGCTGTTTTAATTTCTTGTTCATATTTTATGCGGTTTCTTGCCATTAACTAGTATTTCACGCTGCATCCCCACAAGTTGTTCGTCCTTGCCGACATACATAGCTACATACAAACATACATGCATGCACGCGCACATACACATATCCACTCATTTTCAAATTTAATGGCTGTTAGCCGAGCTAATTTCGAAATTAAAGTCATTTCAAACACATTTGCCATTTCGTTTGTTTCGCTGGGGCCGTGCGGATAACGGCAATTTACCTGGTGCCTGAAAAGGTCGCTGATACTTGACTGAGCTAATTGTGTTGTTTTTTGCGCTATCTCGCGTTTCTTTCACCATACCGCTTCTTCATTTCTATTTAAAGCTTCTTTTATCTGTTTCCATTATTCTTTCGTCCTTTCCTCACTAGACCCTCTGCTAAGCTCGTCGCGGTGCCATTGTTTTCACAACTATTGTCTGCTCTCGCTAATCTCCAAAGCGCTGCGCAGCTTTTATGACTACTTTCATCCACCGCCGCGCCGCTGCCGTTCTTCGTCGAAATGTTATTGTCAAACTTACAACAATTGTACGTAGTTATTGTTTTATAGTTTAGCGCAGAAATGCTTTAAACGATTAATTTGCCATTCCGTTGTGCGGCGTCTTTCGTACTGCCCATAGAAATGGCACCTGAATATCAATTGTTTCAGCCAAAAAACAGAATATTTGCCTTTCATTAACGCCCTGCAATTTCGATTACTAAATTTATTCTGCCTGACGAAAATTTAATGAACTTGTTATTCGCGTAATCTAGTAGCTGTGGCTTTATTAATTTTTAGTCAGTTGTATTCTCATGAATATTTATGAGTTCGCTTTATGTGGAAGACTAATAAGGGACAAAGGCCTCTAGGGTTTATGAAGGAACACTGATTGGTAGTATGGCTTCTGAACTATGACACGATATGCTTGCTTAAATATTCAAATTATATTTACTATGCAAAATTTTAATCAAATCTATTCATCATACTCAAATTTTGCTCCTCTTTTCCTTCCCCAATTGGGCCGGTTATATCTCCCCTGAAATAACTTTGCTGTAAAGATTTGTGAAAATATGTAGAAGTTTAGATAATCTTTGATGTGCTTTTGCGTGGTCAAAGAATAAAATTGTTGGAATTTACCTGCTGACATCCCCCCGATTTATAGAAAATGGAAAATAAAAAGGCCCGTTTTTGAAATCGATGCCGCTGGGCCTTTGAAGTTTTCCGTATATTTTATGTGGGGAATGTAAAGATTACTTCTACTTCGTCCGTTGGCACATGGCTCCTGAAATATGCGGATGTCATCGCAAACAGTGCCGAATTTTGTCAATCATATACATATTGAATTTCGACAACTTCTACACATCACTACCACTATTGGTGTACCTGAAAGCACGCAGCATATATAGTCTTGGAACTGTGAGAGCGAATCCGCTTTTTCGAGCGCGTTTTCAAGCGGCAATAGCACAAAAATCTACTAATTTTCAATGCTGCAGTAAGTTTGTAAGTCAAATTAAAACGATAAGTTTAAAAGCTAAGCTTAAAATAATTGCTCTCTGGCAAATTAATGCATTTTTATTGATACCAATAATCTTAAAGCTAAGATATAAAATATGATTACCAATAAATCATATGTTAGGCGTTGTAGCGCCAGAAAACACTTAGCATTTTCATTACTATCTTTACTCAGAGGAGCCATCACGTAGTTTTCCGATATTTTATGACTTCAGCACTCAAGCGTATATATATTTCCACCTCTCTTCGCTTCTTCACAGACATGCGATAATGTATCAATTTTCTACGTGCTCGCAGACTGCTTGGTCGACATGACGTATGAGTAACATTTAGTAATGGCTAGCCTGCGTATTACAACTAAACTTATGTATGCCGGCTGGCGCTTATTGATGTCACAAGTAATTGACCAGACCAAATGTGCGCATCTACGTGATTTCTTGTTATTTTTATGATACTTGAGGCCATTTGTATTTGTATGGCAGTCAGATGTGAGCAGTGTGAACGAAAATACTGACTTCAACAATTAATTTTTCCGCTAAAGGAATCCCTATAGTTCGGACCTGACTTTCAGCGTATTTTTCCTTCGGCTTCACTTACAGAGATACCACCAATTGCTACCAATTTTTAACCAAGTACTTTCAACATACATACATAATTATAATGGCTAGAGCGATGCATACTTTAATTTAAAGTTTTCTTGTTTTTTAGAGACCAAAAATTTGGGATTTCTTTTGTGAAGAAAAAACTCATTTCGAACATCCGCCAAACGCTTCGTTCTGTTGCATATATGTAAATATTGCCTTTTAACTAACCTCGTAGAGATTTTTGTTCCGGATGAAAATAGGTAGCCGGGTGGGATTAATTAAGCACGTGCTGTTTGATATCTCGCACTGTATCGAATATTTTTTTTATTCCGTTCACTTTTCTCTGAAAAAGTGCTGGCAACACTGCCCATAACTCTGTTATTTATGGTATAGAAACAAAACTTCTTATGTCCAGTTTACTATAACTTAACTATTCTTAGTGTGGGTATACCACACAATCTTACAAGATGATCTTTTGCTGAGTTCTGCTGCACTTCACACACAACAACGTCTTTTCCGACCTCATCGCACCTACAGTAACGATCAAAACTTTTAATTTGTATAAAAAATAATTACATACTTAATTTTCAAATATCTTTTGTTCGTACTAAGCATCACTGATTAATAAATAATAAAAACCCGTTCTCATTCAAAATTTCTCAAAAACGTTTCTAACACCCTAAATTTAAAAGAACAGTTATGGGCCTAAGATTTTCGAACGGCAGTGAGCCGGAGCTTTGGCGGAGGTACCCAAAAAATATATTTTCAGTGGCTTAAAGGTATTATATTCATGACGGAAATGTATATTTTACTCAAAGGTGGTACGTCCACTGAAAAAATAAAAAATAAAACTTTAGGCCGCGAAATTATCTTCCGTATGTCGTATTTTTTATTTATTTTTTTCATTAAAACTCTCAGAATTTCAGCCATTAGAAAGTGGCTATTATAAAGAATACAATTACTTTTCATTGCTAGTTTATAATATTTAAACATTTTTCACCTATGCCTAAACATTTCTGTTTAACTTTGTGTGTTTTGACCTTACATACTATCTTCTGTGAAAAATGTTTTCTTACACATATGTACATTAGAGTGGTCCAAAAAAATTAAGTTGGAATTTTAATGCCGGCACCCCCTAGGATTGTTCTATATCGAAAAAAATATACCCCTATTTTTTTATTTTGAAATCTAAAAATATTTAGGGGGTGCTCAAAGCACTCAAAGTTTTCCATGTATTTTATATGGAGAAAAAACCATTTCTCGTAGAAATGGTATAAAACTCTTAAAAATCAATATTTTTCAATCGGAAAACTGTGGTTCTCTTCAGGAGACTTCCAGTATTAATATCCTATTATTTATTTAACTATTTTTTATGATTAAAGATTTTTCCATTGCATTTTCTAGGGGTTTTGGAGGACCTATAAAATATAGTTACTATGAAAAAATGGTTAAAGAGACAATTGCGTATTATTACTGGGAATCTCCTGAAGATAAGAAAAGTTTACCGATCGAAAACTGCTGATTTTCAAGAATTCTACACTATTTCTACAAAAAGTTGTTTTTCCCCCATATAAAATACATGGAAANATAAAATATAGTTACTATGAAAAAATGGTTAAAGAGACAATTGCGTATTATTACTGGGAATCTCCTGAAGATAAGAAAAGTTTACCGATCGAAAACTGCTGATTTTCAAGAATTCTACACTATTTCTACAAAAAGTTGTTTTTCCCCCATATAAAATACATGGAAAACTTTGAGCGCTTTGAGCACTCCCTATTTTTTTTTTTTTCAAAATAAAAAAATAGGGGGATATTTTTTTTCGATATAGAACAATCCTAGGGGGTGCCGGCATAAAAATTCCGACCTTATTTTTTTTACATACATTTTTAGACCACTTTATTATACATGTGACTACATTTTATAAGAAATACAATAAATCTCAAAGTGTTAGCTACATATTTATGCCCATACTTTTCATTGCCTTCAGTGCGACTGTGAGGGCAAAAATCAAAATACATACATGCATATGTATAAACATTAAGCATTTCGTAAAGATGGGTCTACGCTAATGTACTAATTTCATGACATTTTTATTATCCAAATCAGGTTTGGATAATTTTTGTAGCTCGGCAATCATTGAAGTTCATAGTATGTGATAATCTCCTTCAAAATGAGAATTTTTACTGCGAGTCGTAAAATAAACGGCTAATCAATTGGAAATAAAATAAATTGGAAAAACATAAAAGAAAACAAGTCAAAATGTGTTCGAAACTCCTACTTGTATGCCTATAAGTAAGTCCAAGTACAAATGTATTTATGTGTCCCTAAGTCCGTCAGGCCGATAAGTCTATGGGGCGCTTGAAAAACGGATTGGGTAGCCAACCATGCGCAGATGGATAGTTAGGCTGCCACATACCAGAATTGCTGAAACTGGAGTTACTACATCGACTTCATACAACAAAAGGTTGTCCTCTCCTGTGGAGCCTAATTGTGTGGGCATATGTATACTCACTGCTAATATGCGTCTTCATATTAATGACTCTAAAGAGCGAAATACACCACACAAGCGGTTTGACAAACCAAG
The DNA here is from genome assembly GCF_001687245.7 of Rhagoletis zephyria. NCBI lineage: Eukaryota > Metazoa > Arthropoda > Insecta > Diptera > Tephritidae > Rhagoletis > Rhagoletis zephyria. The sequence continues at coordinate 1 of NW_016180026.1, read as the reverse complement.
C
>NW_016180025.1:4761-6963 GCF_001687245.7 Rhagoletis zephyria | reverse complement strand
AAAAAAAAAATGAGCTGCGGCAATATTGGCGGTGATTTGCTAATATCTTGTTGCCACTGCCAACTAGTTATGTAACTACCAAACGCTAGCAGTGGGAGGGCGAATTTTATGGCGAGCTCAAGAATGCCAATAATGAGCGGCAAGCGTGGCGGTGGAATTTTTTAAAAGTTTCTGCATGTTGTGGTGTTGTGCAAATGTGGGTTTGTGGCTTATAGAGTAATTAATGGTTGTTTTGTTTTTTTTTTTGTTGTCTGTGTGTTGTCTTTGGTTTCTCAAGCTGAGCTAGAAATATTGTGCGCAAGATGCGGTTAGATCTGTGGTAGAAGATTTCTGTTTGCTGGTATTGGTGCTTACTAATTTGCTGATGTATGTATTTTGTAGCAGATTTTTTTATGAATTAAGTAATTATGTTTATTAAATGGATTTTTGCAAAAGAGCGTGAAATTGGGTATCGAAATTTTTTTCGCATTTAATGAGATGATTTATTGGTTATTTTGTTTGTAGTACAGTAAATTTTTTTTGTATTGTAGTCAATTTCTGTTTTTTCGGCACTATGAAACTTGTCACAAAATTGGACTTCAGGAAACTTATTGAACCATATATGTATTTCCTTCGTTGCAACAGTTCTTTCAAACAGTTATGCTGATTGAAAGCTGAGAGGAATACAGCAAATAGGAGCAAGCGTTTGATACAAACTTTCAAATAGATTCATGCAGCTCTCTGGTAGGAATGTATGGTGCCCGTACAAGCTTAAAATATTTTGCGATGCTTTGAATAAAAATACCCACCAAACAATTTGTGTTGCCGGTAATAAGAAAACGTGTCGCCCTCGGAAACAAATTTATTGCCGGTAATATTGCCATCGAATCGATTTCCTATTACTGGTCGCTCTAAAACGTCCGCCGAAGGCAACTCGCCTGGGCGAGTCGTTTTCTTATTACCTGAATGAGTCCTTTTCTTATCGCTTCAGGCGATATTTGGAATAACTTTATTCTTTTTAATACCTCATTTATTTTTTTGTATACCAAATTGCAACTTACAATCGGAATTAATTCATTTTCTCGCTGTGAGACTTCCTATTTTTTCAATCTTGTCCTTGGGCATAATTTAGACGCTTTTGGCCAATACTATTGACGCCATATTCATAAGTTTCGGAATTTTTGAGAACTTTTTTATTCAAAATTGACATGAACGAAGTGATGTTGCCGATTTGTCACCACAGCAATAAATCGGTGAGTCGCCAATTTGTTGCCATTGACGATTGTTGCCTATTTCTCATGTTTTGCATGGTGGGTACTCTTCTTGATATATTAAAATGTAAACAAAAACACACACTCAAATGAAAATTTAGAAGACGTTTGGTATTGCCACTTTATTTAAATGAATCGGTAAAACACATTCATTATAAGGTGTCCACAACTACGATTTATTAAACACCTTCATTATAAGGTGTTCACATTATCCATTCATTAAGACCGATTTATTTTACAGCTCTTACTCAGATTATCGGTCTATGCAACACCATTTTGGAGAGACAAAGCAAGGAGGCTAAGGTCGATGATTTGCAAAAGAAGATAACCGAAAATGTAAGCAGTTTACTCATTTTCGTATAATATTATCAGCCCATAATGAAATAAACATACGGTTAATAAAATTTAAATATTAAACTAAGTTTACATTTTCAAGATTTTTTATGTATACGTTTTTGCGAAAGAGGATTTTGAAGTCCTCAATTCATATTTAAGAAGTCATTTTCGTTTTTCAAAATAAATCTTGATATTTCAGATGCCAGATCGATGCGAGGGGGTGGCTCAGCAAAAAACTCTTCGAGAATGCAAAGTGCTAATCAAAAAGGTGCATCAGTCATTCTGTCGAATAAATGGGGGCGCTGTTACTGAGCTCCAATTGGAAATTTCAGATGTTCTCCCATTAAAAACCATTGACGCATTGTTTGATGTGGAGGAGAAACTGCAAAGCAATGAATATAAAGAGGAAATGGTATGAACGAAATAGAGTTAATTACATTATTTCTATACTCTAGGTGTTCTTATAACGGACCAATAATGTGCGTGTGTTATTTGCAGATATCTTACATATTCACATTGGGCGCTGCGACTGGAAATATTGATGGGACGATAAAAAAAATGTTTTCGGACGAATTGTTAATAAATTTTAATTGGGATGGAAGGTGTGGAAAGAGAG
>NW_016180025.1:0-3966 GCF_001687245.7 Rhagoletis zephyria | reverse complement strand
TTTGGACATTGATATCATAGTCTAATAGACATACATAAATACTTACCTACATTCACATATCGATGGTCCCCCGCGCTAACGACAGAACTAAAAATTCAGAGAACCATCGATATCTGATATTTAAATAGTTTCTTAAACCCATAGTCGCATATGTATGTCCACAAATCGTTATTTGCGTATGTGCAGACACTTCAGAATGACAAAGAGCATTTCGTAAGAATTGAAATAAAACCACTATGGCAATGAATTATTGAATGATCATGCGGAATTTAAAAAAAAAAAAACAAAAAACAGAAAAAAATAATAAAAACATACATGTTTGTATGTATGTAAATATATTCACATATATTCATTTCTGCACACAAAAAGATGCATATAACCAGCATGACCAGGTTAGTCTTTTTGACACGAGATTTAGCATTTCATTTTAAGCCATGGCCTCAGAAGTTTCAGCCTGACTTCGTGGCTCTTTTCTGGTCTTTTTTGTTTAAAATATTCATAGTGAAAAATGTTTGTTGCAATGCAATTGCAATTTTGTTGAGCAAAACTTTGAACGAAGAGAAACAAATAGGAAATACTCTATTCAACTTTTTAAGACTTCAAATTTACTATTTAAGGGTTTGGTATGAACTTTCGCTATTCAAACAGGAAATACATTATTCAAGGCTCATTTGGCCGTATGAATAAAACTAAACAATTGCTTTTTCTTAAAATTTCAGACCTTTTACTCGATTTATTCAAACAAAAGTGAAGTAACAGGTATGAAATTTTAAGAAAAAGTAATTGCTCAGTTTTTATTCATACGGCCAATTACGTGTACACTTTTGGATTTGCACGTTTAGGATTTGAGTGTTTTCTATGATTATTCTCTGTTTAAAAGGGAAATACTCTGTTCAAGGCTCTTCATGTCAGTGATGCGAGATTGTGTGTAATTTCCCTATTTGAGAGATATTTTGCAACAAAAATTATTAAAGGAGGAAAAAGGGGCATTTCAAATAAAAAAGGGATTTTCACGTAACAAAATTATCGATGCATAATTGATCAAAATTCCACTAAGATTATTCGACGCTTTTACATAATAAATCACCTTAAAGATGTGATGTGAAGTAAAATTGTAAATTTTAAACATTTAAAACAATTTTTAAACTGTTCTCATGTTATGAATGGTCATTTGGATTTTTTTCAAATTTTTTCCTCACCCCGTTCCCGAGATATATGGAAAACTTTTAAATCGATTTGTTTTGGTTTTTGTGCTATAAAGTTTTTAAAAATGTATCAGTCAAGCTCAAATTTCATATTTATTTATTATTCATGTTTATGCATCAACCCTAAAAATTTTAAATAAATCAAACATATAAAGTGTGAACCCCGTACGTTTTGGTATGGAGCGCCCCATATACATATATACTACTGAAATATATGCTTTGAATTCTTAGAGAATTTCGTGTGATTACCTTATTAAAGATGTGGGTAATTGAGGGATTTTTTTCAGATTTTTGTAGGCGATTTAAAGTAGAGCGTCGGGCATAACTTGAAGTTCATGTATACTTTTTTAAGAGTTGAAAATTTTCATTTGGAGCGTTTGGTATGAGAGAACGCTCGATTTGGAAATTTAGGATTTGAGTATTTTGTATAAATTTGCTCAATTCGTTAAGGAATTAGTATGTTCAAGCGCACCACGCAACCTATTTTGGATTTTAATATACAAAGTGACTTTATAAGTGTCTTTGGATAGACATCTTACTGTAGTGCCATATTTTTTGTGTATTTTTATGTAATTAAAAAAGTTTGAAAGGTGAACAAATTAAAACTATAATTTTCTTAAGTTTTTCGGAATTTTGATGACAGAAAATGATTCATTGTTCCGTTAATTATATTAAAAGCCACAATTTTTTTTTATAGTGTAAATGAGTTTTTTTTTATAAATACGATTTTCCAAATTTTTGAATAAAAATTAAGAATTTCGCAAGCGCATACATTTTTGCAAGGGTGGCGGTCCCGATTTTACCAGAAAACTCGTCACGTTCATAGAATTACATTCAGGAGAAATGCCGAAGGAATTAGACAAAGTCCTTTAATTATTATTATTATTCAATTGACATTTCATTTCATAAAACACTTCTCCATTTATTTTTTATGCTTTTCAATTTATAAAAGGAGCGTCACAGAGTGAATCCTTGGACCAGCTGATGTTATAGACTTCTGTATGAGCTTTAAAAAAGTGCAAAATTGTATGTTGGTAGTTTCAAAAAGCTCTTATAGTAGTCTATAAAATGGCCTTATAAAACATTGGAAGGTCTTATAAGGCGCTGGCAGCAGACCTTTTAATCAGTGTCAGACCGACGATTCTACACAAATAGCCTTATAACACTTTTAACTGTGTTATAAGGTCCTTATAAAACTACCAACATACGATTTAGGAACTAGTTGTAGAGTATAATGTGTACTACCAAGCCCCGCCCTTTTAGTCATATAAGGGTTTTATAAACTGTTTTATAGAGCAAAATGATATAGTTGCTCTTCACTCTTAAAATACTTGTTGTGTAATCCGCGGATTTGTGACCATCTGGTCACACTGCATATCACCATACTTATACTTATAAGGAGAACGAAATAAGCAGAATATAAATACTAGGCCCCAACGGCTGTATGATATGAATAGCTGAAAGCGTCTTTAATGTGGGATAATCAAAGCGCAAAGAAGAAGTCGTTATGGCTTTATGACTGTCGTACTGCCAGCCTGATTTCTTGTGGCAGTATGTGACTGACTGCTGTGGCTCAGTAGATACATATGAGACACATACTTACGCTTAAAGGTTTTGGCATAAATACCTACATGCATACATTTTATATACTTAACTAATCGAAGGTAATGAGCTGAAGAAGGTATAACCGAAGTTATGATACCAAAAACGGGAAAAAACAACAATAAAATTAATGAAGGAAACTTAACTTGGTTTTGTTTTTTGTTTTTTGTTTTTTTTTTTTAGAATCGTATGCAAAAATAGCACATGAATCAGTTCGGCGACGAACAAAATAAAAAAGAAAACAAAAAATTAATAAAAGCAAATACAGCTGAACCAAAAAAATATTTATATACGCGACGATCTGCTTCGATTCTTTCGGCGAGCTTGCGGTTTTACGAAATAAACGACTGATTAATGGCTTACAGATATGTATTTTTTTTTTGCTGATCATACTTATTGTGAAGATGTGCTTACTACGTGGCATCGCAGTTCAAAATTGTACATTCTTCTGTAGTTACTTTTTGGTTTTCATTCTACACAGTACTTTTGTAGCTTGTGTAAGTTCTTTTGTTTTTGGATTCATTAATTTGTTTTTTTTTTCTTCTTTTTCTCTTTCGATTTACAATTCTTTGTTGTTGCGACAGAAGAGCGGTGTTGGTATGATGTCATTTTATAATTCTGTTTGCTTTTTATGCGCGACGGATGCTCGAGATGCGGCGAGACAAGATGTCAAAATATTTATTTAAATTCATTTAAATTGATTTTGCTGGTAAGTCGTTAGAAGATGGTGTTTTGAAATAAAAGAAAAAAGAAATGCTAAATGTGATTTCTGTAAATTGTTTCCATAGTTAGACCAATGAAATATATACCAACGAATATGCACATTAGGGTGGTCCAAGCAAAGTAAAAACAGAATTTTATTGCTCTCAGCACTGTCTTTTTTTTTAAACAAAGAATATTTAGTGGTCGCTCAAAGCGCTCAAAGCGCTCAAAGCGCTCAATGTGTCTCATGTTTAGATGGGGGAAAATAAATTCTTCGTAGAAATGGTATAGAATCCTTCAATATTTTTCAATCGGCAAACTGTAGTCTAAAAAAAAATCCATGAGCATTTTGCAGCGCGTGCATATCATAACAAACAATTTTTATACATTATAAACTTTTATTCCCATAGGGGTCCACGGAAGACTCGAAGGGGGTCTATGTTGGCGTGAAAAAATA
>NW_016180023.1:0-6963 GCF_001687245.7 Rhagoletis zephyria | reverse complement strand
AAGCCGATAATTGGGGCCGATTTTTTAAGCCACTATGGTTTGCTAGTCGCCCTGAAACACCACCTCATTAGTGACGAAAATACAGGAATAAGCATGCGAGGTCGCGTCCGTAGTACACCCCAAATTTTAGCAATCAGATCTTTTCTCGGTCAGTCGCCATATATCTCTTTGCTGCAAGAATTTCCGTCTATCACTCGACCGGACGGTGCATTTAAACAAACAAAACACGCGACGGTACACCATATTAAAACGACAGATGGTCCCCCAATTTCAAGTAAAGCGCGGCGTCTCGCTCCGCACAAGTTAAAAATTGCAAAAGATGAATTCGAAAAAATGTTGAAAATGGGAATCGCTCGCCCGTCAGATAGCCCGTGGGCGTCACCACTGCACTTGGTGTCAAAAAACTCAGGTGAATCTAGGCCGTGCGGAGATTATCGACGCCTTAACGATCGTACAGTACCTGACCGATATCCCGTTCGTTATTTGGAGGATTTTGGATCAAATCTACATGGAAAATCTATATTTTCTACCATAGATCTCGTTAGAGCATTTAATCAAATTCCGGTAGCGGAAAGCGATATTAAAAAAACTGCGATAATCACCCCCTTCGGGTTATTTGAATTCCCGTTTATGACGTTCGGACTCAGAAATGCCGCGCAAACTTTCCAGCGATTTATGGACGAAGTTACACGTGATCTCCCGTTTGTATTCCCTTACATTGACGACCTTTTAGTCGCCTCAGACAACGAGCAACAACACCTCGAGCATCTTAAAACTATTTTCCAGCGCTTACAAGACTATGGCCTTGTTATAAATGCTGCAAAATCTAGCTTTGGTCAAAGAGAGGCTAAATTCCTCGGTCACCACATTACATGCAGTGGAATTAAACCACTTCCAGAAAAAGTCAGTGCGATTCGAAGCTTATCACCGCCCGCGACAGTGAAGACGCTACGCGCCTACATGGGTATGATAAATTTCTATCGCAAGTTTATAAAAAATGCGGCAGAGCTACTCGCCCCTTTAAACGAAGTTCTTTCGGGTCCGAAAATCAAAGGTTCACACCCAGTGTCATAGACGACAATACTTCAAAGTGCATTTGTACGTTCCAACATGCGCCGAGCTAGCTCACCCTAACATGAACGCCGACTTAGCTGTCTTCACTGACGCATCTAACAACGCGGTTGGCGCTGTGTTACAGCAGCGTGTAAGAGCCGCCTGGCAGCCGCTCGCGTTCTTTAGTCGGACGTTGCCTGAGTCCATTCGCAAGTTGTCAACGTACGACCGTGAACTCCATACAATATTCGAAGCTGTAAAATATTTCAGACACATGTTTGAGGGGCGGCATATTATAATCTATACGGATCACAAGCCGTTGCAACATGTGTTCAAACAGAAAGCAGATCGCGCTTCTCCATAGCAATTCCGCCGAATAGACATGATTGGCCAATTCACCACTGAAATAAAACATGTAAGTGGACAAGACAACATTGTGGCAGATACTCTCTGGCGTGTCGAAGCAGTCTCGATTTCCGTCTCGCCGCAACAAATAGCCGCTGCGCAAGAAACCGATGCAGAGCTTCAACAGCTCGTTACTAATCCCAACGCGACGCTTCAATTACAAAAACTTAAATTCCCAGAGCACAACGTCAGTCTGTACTGTGATATCTCTTCAGGTACAGTCCGACCATTCGTTTCTTCGTCACTAAGAAAAGCAGTGTTCGATGCCCTACATTCGCTTTCCCATCCCGGTGTACGCTGCTCGCAGAAGCTAATAACAAGTCGTTACGTCTGGCCTGCTGTAAACAAGGACTGTCGCGCTTGGGCAAGAGCATGCATTGAGTGCCAGCGAAACAAAATTCAGCGCCATGTCGTCACAACTCCCGGCCAATTTCAATTGCCGACACAACGTTTTGAACATATCCACATAGACTTGATCGCACTTCCATCGTCTAAAGGTTTTCGTCAATGTTTGACGATAATGGATCGTTTTACGCGCATTCCTGAAGCAGTCCCTCTAGAAAATGGGAATACGGAATCAATCGCAAGTGCAATATTTTATCACTGGATCGCAAGGTATGGTGTTCCTCTGAGAATAACCTCAGACCGCGGTGGTCAATTTGAATCTACCCTGTTTCGTCAACTCGCACAACTTTTTGGAATCAACCATTTAAAAACTACGCCCTACCATCCTCAAGCCAATGGACTCGTTGAACGTTTGCATCGGCAGTTGAAGTCGGCGTTGCTATGTCATGACGAAACGTGGCTTGACGCACTACCAATCGTACTAATGGGATTACGCGCCTCATGGAAGAACGATATTTCAACAACTCCCGCTGAGCTGGTTNTCCCCTTGAGGGACTGCTAAAAAGTCTGAGAAATCACTTTCACAAGCTAGCACCTGTAGAAATGTCGCGGCATGGAAAACGTTCTATTTTTCGTTTCAGGGAACTTGATACTTGCACCCATGTTTTAATCCGACAAGGCCAAATCGGACCATCGTTTGCAGCACCATATCAAGGGCCGTACCGTGTAATATCGCGCAATGATAAACATTTTTATGTCGACGTTCAAGGGCAGCGAATCCCAGTATCCGTCGATCGACTTAAGCCTGTCTACGAGCTAGACGACGAAGCATCGGCTGAAGATCAACAAACAGTAGCAAGACCTTGCCAAGCTACAAGACATGTTCATTTTGCGGATAACGCCTAACTTATTCTAGTTATAATATCACATACATTGTATTTATCTAAATTTTTTTTGTAATGTAAAACATTAAAATAACAAGGGGAGGCGTGTAGCAACTCTTCAACACACTGAGAGCTGCGTACTCGTAAACAGCTGAGAGCTTAGCTCAATATGTCAAATTCCAGTATCGAGCCTGGAAAATACACACGTCTAACTAGCGTGCTCTAATCTCATTCCTTTCTACTTGGCTCGTCGACCTGTACGGATGCTCGCTCCTCTACGTAAATTGTATTTAGCTTAAACTTTTGTTTTTCACTTAAATAAATAATTCAATAGATATTCTGTTAAGTAAGTGACGCAAGCGTTTTATTCACAACTACCTGTGTCGCTACATATATACTCTCCTATAAACACCTACCATTGACATGTTTGCATACCAAATTTCAAGTTCGTGTGACTTATTGTTCCGTAGACATAGCTGATAAAAAACTCCACGCCTATGGGATGTGCCCCTTTTACAAACTCGTTTATATATACCTTCCTATAAGCACCCACCATTGGTATGTCTGCATACCAAATTTCAGGTTCGTGCGACTTATGGTTCCGAAGTTATAGCTGATAAAAAATTCAACGCCTATGGGATGTGCCACGCACCCTTTTACAAACTCATTTATATATGCCATACTATAAGCGCCTACCATAGACATGCCTGCATACCAAATTTCAAGTTCTTGGGACTTATGGTTCCGAAGTTATAGCTGATAAAAAATTCCACGACTATGGGATGTGCCACGCCCCCTTTTACAAACTCATTTTTATATGCCATACTATAAGCGCCTACCATAGACATGCCTGCATATACCCTCCTATAAACACCTACCATTGATATGTCTGCATACCAAATTCCAAGTTCGTGGGACTTATGGTTCCGAAGTTATAGCTGATAAAGGATTCCACGCCTATAAGATGCGCCACGCCCCCTTTTACAAACTCATTTATATATACCCTCCTATAAGCAGCTACCATTGATATGTCTGCTTACCAAATTTCAAGTTCGTGTGACTTAAGGTTCCGAAGTTATAGCTGATAAAAAATTCCACGCCCCCTTTTACAAACTCGTTTATATAAACCCTACTATAAGCACCTACCATTGATATGTCTGCATACGAAATTTCAAGTTCGTGGGACTTGTGTTTCCGAAGTTATAGCTGATAAAGGATTCCACACCTATAGGATGCGCCACGCCCCNAAACTAGCGTGCTCTAATCTCATTCCTTTTCTACTTGGCTCGTCGACCTGTACGGATGCTCGCTCCTCGTATTTAGCTTAAACTTTTGTTTTTCACTTAAATAAATAATTCAATAGATATTCTGTTAAGTAAGTGACGCAAGCGTTTTATTCACAAATACCTGTGTCGCTACATATATACTCTCCTATAAACACCTACCATTGACATGTTTGCATACCAAATTTCAAGTTCGTGTGACTTATTGTTCCGTAGACATAGCTGATAAAAAACTCCACGCCTATGGGATGTGCCCCTTTTACAAACTCGTTTATATATACCTTCCTATAAGCACCCACCATTGGTATGTCTGCATACCAAATTTCAGGTTCGTGCGACTTATGGTTCCGAAGTTATAGCTGATAAAAAATTCAACGCCTATGGGATGTGCCACGCACCCTTTTACAAACTCATTTATATATGCCATACTATAAGCGCCTACCATAGACATGCCTGCATACCAAATTTCAAGTTCTTGGGACTTATGGTTCCGAAGTTATAGCTGATAAAAAATTCCACGACTATGGGATGTGCCACGCCCCCTTTTACAAACTCATTTTTATATGCCATACTATAAGCGCCTACCATAGACATGCCTGCATATACCCTCCTATAAACACCTACCATTGATATGTCTGCATACGAAATTTCAAGTTCGTGGGACTTGTATTTCCGAAGTTATAGCTGATAAAGGATTCCACGCCTACAAGATGCGCCACGCCCCCTTTTACAAACTCATTTTTATATGCCATACTATAAGCGCCTACCATAGACATGCCTGCATATACCCTCCTATAAACACCTACCATTGATATGTCTGCATACGAAATTTCAAGTTCGTGGGACTTGTGTTTCCGAAGTTATAGCTGATAAAGGATTCCACACCTATAGGATGCGCCACGCCCCCTTTTACAAACTCATTTATATATACCCTCCTATAAGCAGCTACCATTGATATGTCTGCATACCAAATTNATACCTGTGTCGCTACATATATACTCTCCTATAAACACCTACCATTGACATGTTTGCATACCAAATTTCAAGTTCGTGTGACTTATTGTTCCGTAGACATAGCTGATAAAAAACTCCACGCCTATGGGATGTGCCCCTTTTACAAACTCGTTTATATATACCTTCCTATAAGCACCCACCATTGGTATGTCTGCATACCAAATTTCAGGTTCGTGCGACTTATGGTTCCGAAGTTATAGCTGATAAAAAATTCAACGCCTATGGGATGTGCCACGCACCCTTTTACAAACTCATTTATATATGCCATACTATAAGCGCCTACCATAGACATGCCTGCATACCAAATTTCAAGTTCTTGGGACTTATGGTTCCGAAGTTATAGCTGATAAAAAATTCCACGACTATGGGATGTGCCACGCCCCCTTTTACAAACTCATTTTTATATGCCATACTATAAGCGCCTACCATAGACATGCCTGCATATACCCTCCTATAAACACCTACCATTGATATGTCTGCATACCAAATTCCAAGTTCGTGGGACTTATGGTTCCGAAGTTATAGCTGATAAAGGATTCCACGCCTATAGGATGCGCCACGCCCCCTTTTACAAACTCATTTATATATACCCTCCTATAAGCAGCTACCATTGATATGTCTGCATACCAAATTTCATGTTCGTGTGACTTAAGGTTCCGAAGTTATAGCTGATAAAAAATTCCACGCCTACGGGATGTGCCACGCCCCCTTTTACAAACTCATTTATATATACCCTCTTATAAGCACCTACCATTTATATATCTGTATACCAAGTTTCAAGGTCATGTGACTTATGGTTCCAAAGTTATGGCAGATTAAAAATTTCGCGCCTATGGGAGGCGCCACGCCCCTTGTAGGATTCCAATTTGTTTCAACCTATTATAGGCCCAGGAGTCATGGCAATACTCTGTCAAAATTTTGTTCGATTCTGTCCGTCCGTTTAAGCTGCAACGTGGCACATACATACATACATGCTTCCACAAATATATAGTAGATATTTTTACTATAAATATGTATAATCAATGACTTTTTAGAGAATTTAATTCTTGTAAAGATTACATACCATTGCTTTATCTATTTTTTTACAACTTTCTTTATTTGTTTGTCTGTTTAGATAATGCTACGATCTTAGTTTTAAACTACATATATTTCTTTAAATGTTCATGTTTTAATCAAGGATTATAATATTTATGCAAGTTAACAAGAAGATGTATTTACATCAGAGGCCGGCATTTTTCGATTTTCCAAACACAAAAATTTCAAAATGCTGCTTGCTGCGACGTCGACGCTTGTATACTATCATCGTCTTCGTGCGTCTTACGATAATTGACGATTGACTGATGCTGCGCATGGTTGCCACTCGCCAACATTTTTTTTTACCAATATCTCTTAAGAAAAGTTACCAAAAGTTACCAAATCTGCACAACCAAAATCTGCACTTCTTCACTGAGAAAAAAATATACTGAATAAATCTACTATATTCAACAATTTTTATGAGCTCGAGGCCGTATTAAATGCAAATTTATTGTGGAAAAGCAACAATAATTTGAAAAAATGGTAGAAGTGATAGCTATTTCGGAAATCACCACATTTCCTCATCAGACTTCTTTCAGTAGGATTCGAACCGACGATCACCACTGACTCAGCCAGTTGCCTATGCACTCGTGCTAAGTTTAGTCCTTGTTAATTCTTCGTTTGCTTATTTCCACTCTTTCACTTTTGCTATAGCCAACTACAATCAAGCGCAGCTATTCCGCTGCAATTCACTTATCATGTGGTTGTTGGTTTTGTTGGTCTTGTTAATATTTCTATTATTAGAATGTTTAACTTTTAGGTGTGCTCGTCCTTAAGTTATTTGTTTTTGTTATTTTTATGGCCTTATAACAATTATATTAAACAATTTTTATGAGCTCGATGCCGTATTAAATGCAAATTTATTGTGGAAAAACAACAATAATTTGAAAAAATGGTAGAAGTGA
>NW_016180021.1:0-6963 GCF_001687245.7 Rhagoletis zephyria | reverse complement strand
GAGAGTGACAGTCCTTGCAGCAACAACAACATGAGTTATGTGTAAAGCCCGATTTTGGTTTGTCAATCCAATTCAATTCAAATCATTTAAAGAAGTGTCTGCTTTTCAATTGCCTACCGCGGCAAAAGTAGTCTTATTTCTTCAACCCAAATTAAATGGAATACATATTTAATTGTAGCAGACTTATAAAATTGTTTGCTAAGATTCAGACAAGCATCATTAAAAACTCATTGTCAGCATGAAAAAAAGAAAAATTATCGCTAAATGGAAGCAGTCATTCGGGTATCGTGTTTTAATTGCTGCTGTCGTTGTTGTTGTTCTTGTTTATTTTTAATTTTTAATAACATTTGCTGTTGTTGTCGTCCATGTTTTAAGTCGCATTTTCCTGGGTGTGTTAGCATATAATCATTATCTCTGATCAACAAAGCCAACAGTAAAACTTATTTAGCTGGAGATATAGTCAACGCAATAATAGCGCGCGCAGTAATAAAAGCAGCAATAACAAGTGTGGCAGCAGTTGAAATGCAATTTTGGAGAAGGCCAAAAAAAGCAAGGAAGAAAAACAAAGTCAGTCATACATTTATCGGTTGCTCGTATGTTAGTATGTATGTATTTATATTTGCACAAATGTTTGTATATACACCTGTGGCTACGCAAACCTTAACACCACTTTAAAAAAAAATAGTTGAAATTAATAAATTTTTTTTTTGTTACAAAACAAAAACTAGTATTTATATAAATAAAAGTTTGTACATTAGAAAAATTCCCTAAATGTTCATTAAAGTTTTAAAATTTTTAAACACACTTTTTACGAAGTGTGAAGCGGCCTAAAATTTTCGGCGATGTTTACAATTTTTTTTTGCAGACATGTAGTTTTTCATGTAATGCATATTTTTATATGGAAAAGAATGCGCACATCGTATGGAAAAAAATGTAAAAGATCAACCAGATTTTTGGGCTATGTATTACAAACTTGCACTTTATTGTACTGAAATGAAATGGGCTATTAACTGCGTACCCGAAATTGTCATAAAAATTTTGAAAAAAATTTGATGAATTTTTTTAACTTTTGGACAAAGTTTGAAACTTTTATTTATACATATATTTGTTACAGTGTGAACTAGTATATTTAGAAAAAATATTTTTTGTTATTATTTTTCCTAAAAATTTGATTAAAAAGTATGAAAATTTAATGAATTTTTCTAAATTCTGCACAAAGTTTGAAACTGTTTTATATAGTTTTTGTTACAGTGTGAATTATGTATATCTAAAATAATACTTACTACATATATACAACTTAGAAAATTCTAACTAATTTTAAAAAAAAAAAGTGGTGCTAAGGTTTGCGTGGCCACAAGTATACATACAAACTTACAATGTACATACATACATATGTTATTAGTAGCATTTGTGTTGCTTTTGTACATAGTTACTTATTGTTATAACATACTCGATACTATTTTATTGTTGTATCTACTGAATATCAGTACGCTTGCAAAACTCCATATTCGTACGTGAGCAACGAACAGCAAGCAACCTCATCGAGCAGTGCTTGGTGGAGGCGGTGAGGAGTGCCCGTGCAGTAAATGAATATGGCGATAGACATAAAGACATTCAGGCAGTCAGCCGGTAGTCAGATGGAGAGGCACAGTGCCAATTGTTTGGGCTTAGTAGATTTTTTGGATTTGTTTTCTTCATTTCGATATCTTTGCGTGTTGATGTGTATGTATGTTAGTATGTATGTATGCTTATATGTTTGTCACAGTCAGCTGGCAGTAAGTGCTACGTGCAGTTACTGTAAACAATTTCCTAGCTAAATACATACATACATACATACATATTCACATATTCTTCTTTGCATACATATGTATATACATAATGTGACAAGCTATTTTAAAGCTCCACACCCCAGGCAAGGGGACACTTGGACAATTAAGAGATTATCCTTTGATTTAACAGGAAAAAACTGAACGGAGGCTCTTAGTTTAGTCGGCGAAAAGCCGTGAGCCTATTACCAAATTTCGAATGCGGGTAATTTCGATATCTTAGAGCTCAGTGTTACTTAAGAAGTGCGAGCCAAAATGCTTCCATCTTAGCCTTGCGATGTTTGGACAGTCTAGCAGAAAGTGTGGAGATGATTCCACCTCATCTTCATCTTGACATCTGATACAAAAGGGATCAGTTGAAATTCCTAGTCTTACCGCGTGAATACTAATCGCACCATAGCCTGTCAGAACTCCCACCACTTGCCCTTGACATGTAATGTGTTTTTCGCCACCTTTAAGGGGTAACGATGGGTCACTCGTGTCTTGCGCTGCGAATAGTATTTTAAAGTGCCCTAAAAAACATTTGCTGCAGCAGAAAAACGTCCTGCTTCCTTTTTTTTATGTCACAAAAGAAGCATCGCTTTCTTTCGTCCATTTTATTAGGTACTTAGTTAGTAGCGCCGGGCGGTATCCACCGACCTTTTCTTGCAATAAGGATGTTGAGCTCTTGAAAGACAGTCACGAAGAATCGCATTTCTTATGTTCAGGTATATCAGTCTCTCTAGCATTTGTAGTAAAAGCAAAATCAGACTGATAGGCCTAAAATCCCCAGGGAAAACATGAGAGCCTCTTCTGGCCTACGGGACGAATGCAACATTGACTATCCTCCAAACATTGCGGATGTACCCGGTCCAGACGCAGTTCGTATAAATAGGAGCCAACAAATTGCACGACAAGTCCAGAGCCCTTTGCAGCTGCGCAAGTATGATGCTATCGGTCCCCGGCGATTTGATGGGTTTGAACCAGTTTGTCGGCTAGCCATGTGACGATCGTCCAGAATATCGGAGAACTAGAGAATCGGAAGTACAAAATATTGCAAAGAAGTACGTTTGACTGTACTGTGAAGTATGAAGTACAAGAGCTAAAAAAAGAAGTACTGTGCTTCCGAAAGAATAACGGTTGGTCACACTATATGTATATACATGCATGCATATGTGAAGTCATTGCTTGTCATAGACACCTACTTGCATTATCATACATTTGTCTACCTTCTAGCCAGGTAGCTTGCTGATGTTTCCAAGCCAGTCAGCCTATTCGTACCAGCTGTGGTAATATGTATGTAATGCCGACGAAGATGGCGATGCGATGTACTGGCAGTTGAACTTACTGCAAAACTTATCTATGCACATTCATATGTTTGTGCATGTNAAGTATACATACAAACTTACAATGTACATACATACATATGTTATTAGTAGCATTTGTGTTGCTTTTGTACATAGTTACTTATTGTTATAACATACTCGATACTATTTTATTGTTGTATCTACTGAATATCAGTACGCTTGCAAAACTCCATATTCGTACGTGAGCAACGAACAGCAAGCAACCTCATCGAGCAGTGCTTGGTGGAGGCGGTGAGGAGTGCCCGTGCAGTAAATGAATATGGCGATAGACATAAAGACATTCAGGCAGTCAGCCGGTAGTCAGATGGAGAGGCACAGTGCCAATTGTTTGGGCTTAGTAGATTTTTTGGATTTGTTTTCTTCATTTCGATATCTTTGCGTGTTGATGTGTATGTATGTTAGTATGTATGTATGCTTATATGTTTGTCACAGTCAGCTGGCAGTAAGTGCTACGTGCAGTTACTGTAAACAATTTCCTAGCTAAATACATACATACATACATACATATTCACATATTCTTCTTTGCATACATATGTATATACATAATGTGACAAGCTATTTTAAAGCTCCACACCCCAGGCAAGGGGACACTTGGACAATTAAGAGATTATCCTTTGATTTAACAGGAAAAAACTGAACGGAGGCTCTTAGTTTAGTCGGCGAAAAGCCGTGAGCCTATTACCAAATTTCGAATGCGGGTAATTTCGATATCTTAGAGCTCAGTGTTACTTAAGAAGTGTGAGCCAAAATGCTTCCATCTTAGCCTTGCGATGTTTGGACAGTCTAGCAGAAAGTGTGGAGATGATTCCACCTCATCTTCATCTTGACATCTGATACAAAAGGGATCAGTTGAAATTCCTAGTCTTACCGCGTGAATACTAATCGCACCATAGCCTGTCAGAACTCCCACCACTTGCCCTTGACATGTAATGTGTTTTTCGCCACCTTTAAGGGGTAACGATGGGTCACTCGTGTCTTGCGCTGCGAATAGTATTTTAAAGTGCCCTAAAAAACATTTGCTGCAGCAGAAAAACGTCCTGCTTCCTTTTTTTTATGTCACAAAAGAAGCATCGCTTTCTTTCGTCCATTTTATTAGGTACTTAGTTAGTAGCGCCGGGCGGTATCCACCGACCTTTTCTTGCAATAAGGATGTTGAGCTCTTGAAAGACAGTCACGAAGAATCGCATTTCTTATGTTCAGGTATATCAGTCTCTCTAGCATTTGTAGTAAAAGCAAAATCAGACTGATAGGCCTAAAATCCCCAGGGAAAACATGAGAGCCTCTTCTGGCCTACGGGACGAATGCAACATTGACTATCCTCCAAACATTGCGGATGTACCCGGTCCAGACGCAGTTCGTATAAATAGGAGCCAACAAATTGCACGACAAGTCCAGAGCCCTTTGCAGCTGCGCAAGTATGATGCTATCGGTCCCCGGCGATTTGATGGGTTTGAACCAGTTTGTCGGCTAGCCATGTGACGATCGTCCAGAATATCGGAGAACTAGAGAATCGGAAGTACAAAATATTGCAAAGAAGTACGTTTGACTGTACTGTGAAGTATGAAGTACAAGAGCTAAAAAAAGAAGTACTGTGCTTCCGAAAGAATAACGGTTGGTCACACTATATGTATATACATGCATGCATATGTGAAGTCATTGCTTGTCATAGACACCTACTTGCATTATCATACATTTGTCTACCTTCTAGCCAGGTAGCTTGCTGATGTTTCCAAGCCAGTCAGCCTATTCGTACCAGCTGTGGTAATATGTATGNCATGTAATGTGTTTTTCGCCACCTTTAAGGGGTAACGATGGGTCACTCGTGTCTTGCGCTGCGAATAGTATTTTAAAGTGCCCTAAAAAACATTTGCTGCAGCAGAAAAACGTCCTGCTTCCTTTTTTTTATGTCACAAAAGAAGCATCGCTTTCTTTCGTCCATTTTATTAGGTACTTAGTTAGTAGCGCCGNGCAAGCTATTTTATAGCTCCACACCCCAGGCAAGGGGACACTTAAGACAATTAAGAGATTATCCTTTGATTTAACAGGAAATAACTGAACGGAGGCTCTTAGTTTAGTCGGCGAAAAGCCGTGAGCCTATTACCAAATTTCGAATGCGGGTAAATTCGATATCTTAGAGCTCAGTGTTACTTAAGAAGTGCGAGCCAAAATGCTTCCATCTTAGCCTCGCGAAGGTTGGACAGTCTAGCAGAAAGTGTGAAGATGATTCCACCTCATCTTCATCTTGACATCTGATACAAAAGGGATCAGTTGAAATTCCTAGTCTTACCGCGTGAATACTAATCGCACCATAGCCTGTCAGAACTCCCACCACTTGCCCTTGACATGTAATGTGTTTTTCGCCACCTTTAAGGGGTAACGATGGGTCACTCGTGTCTTGCGCTGCGAAAATTATTTTAAAGTGCCCTAAAAAACATTTGCTGCAGCAGAAAAACGTCCTGCTTCCTTTTTTTTATGTCACAAAAGAAGCATCGCTTTCTTTCGTCCATTTTATTAGGTACTTAGTTAGTAGCGCCGGGCGGTATCCACCGACCTTTTCTTGCAATAAGGATGTTGAGCTCTTGAAAGACAGTCACGAAGAATCGCATTTCTTATGTTCAGGTATATCAGTCTCTCTAGCATTTGTAGTAAAAGCAAAATCAGACTGATAGGCCTAAAATCCCCAGGGAAAACATGAGAGCCTCTTCTGGCCTACGGGACGAATGCAACATTGACTATCCTCCAAACATTGCGGATGTACCCGGTCCAGACGCAGTTCGTATAAATAGGAGCCAACAAATTGCACGACAAGTCCAGAGCCCTTTGCAGCTGCGCAAGTATGATGCTATCCGTCCCCGGCGATTTGATGGGTTTGAACCAGTTTGTCGGCTAGCCATGTGACGATCGTCCAGAATATCGGAGAACTAGAGAATTGGAAGTACAAAATATTGCAAAGAAGTACGTTTGACTGTACTGTGAAGTATGAAGTACAAGAGCTAAAAAAAGAAGTACTGTGCTTCCGAAAGAATAACGGTTGGTCACACTATATGTATATACATGCATGCATATGTGAAGTCATTGCTTGTCATAGACACCTACTTGCATTATCATACATTTGTCTACCTTCTAGCCAGGTAGCTTGCTGATGTTTCCAAGCCAGTCAGCCTATTCGTACCAGCTGTGGTAATATGTATGTAATGCCGACGAAGATGGCGATGCGATGTACTGGCAGTTGAACTTACTGCAAAACTTATCTATGCACATTCATATGTTTGTGCATGTGAACATACATATGTATGTAGATAAAATTATGCTCTTTTGCTATCTTCTGCTAGTTCATTCGACTTATCTAGGCGAAATTGAATTCAGGCATTTAGCTTATGTAAATGTATTGTATTTTGCGGATACTACTCCATTGTCAATTCGTGTATTCGTATGTATGCAAATACACATGTATGTATGTATTCGCTTATGCATGCTATTTTGTTATCATTTTCCTGGTCAGTTGTTGTTGCAGTATTTATGTGAGCAGCGAAAATCAAATGTACTCAGGTTAATGCAAGTTATCATACTCCCCACAAAAGTTTTAGTTAGACCGAGAATTATTGGAATGTACTACCGAAAAGTGCGTAGAAAAGCAATTCTTAATAAACAAACACAGCCCATTGAAATTAAACAGAAGGCCACCGTTAGTTATTTACAGAAAACGGAAACTATCAAGAAGAACGGCTGTGTCTTAGACTAATTTTGGGGTGTAGAGCAGGTCGCCTCCGCGTGGTGCACCCTGGGTAACG
>NW_016180020.1:0-6965 GCF_001687245.7 Rhagoletis zephyria | reverse complement strand
AATTGTGCTGTTTTTGCAGAGGAACATCGATATGTATGTATGTATGTATATGCCTTAGCAAACTAAAAAAGCCACCCATATTCCACACCCTTCAATGGTTTAGATACCAAAGGTGCAACCCACTGAGTGAGTAGTTACGTGGAGGCCTACATATCTACATGTATATATACATAAGTATATGTGTGTGTGTTTGTTTAGTGAAGAGAAACGATAAGGCGCGTGTACACATACACACTCATGCATAATACCATCGNAGAGAAACGATAAGGCGCGTGTACACATACACACTCATGCATAATACCATCGTCACTGGCCGTCTCCATAAGATAAAATTTATTGCTGTCCAACTGTCATTTTGGTCGCTAGATATAAATTATATCAGTGGCAATATTTGTGTGGGATTTTAATATCTTGATATAAGTATCTTTCAGATAGTTCTAAAACGTATTTTTGCCGGATTTAATCACTTAAAAAATTTAGAAAATAGGCTATTTTACATCCAATTACATAATGACAAATATTTTAACAGAAAACAGTTCAATATTTGCTTTTATATTAAAATAGTAATGATGTTGTAGCCACGAAGTTTTCGTGCAAATGAAAATGTAGCTGTCAAACTACCAAATTTCCGGCAATAGATGGCAAGATATAAGCTCTGATATATATTGCTCTTGAAGAGCAATGAGCGGTCTCCATAGGCAAATTATATTCTGACATATGTATCAAGATATAAACTTTATCCTGTGGAGACGGGCAGTTAGTTAGCCTTGATATTCTTGATGGACGGTTGCATGGTTCGTACGTTACTTGGTTTATTTGCAGTGAGGGACGCAACGGCACTAAAGGCCGGTCCACATAGAACTTTCGCGTTGGCTTTGGCTTTGGCGTTAGTTTGACAGAACGCACGTTAAAAGTATGCTTGCTACAATCAACGCTTGGCAGCGAATGCTTTGAGCACTAGATTTAAATACTAACGACAGATAAATTAATATTTCATATCAATAATTGCATGAAACTTGATATTTCTTA
This sequence comes from Rhagoletis zephyria, assembly GCF_001687245.7. NCBI lineage: Eukaryota > Metazoa > Arthropoda > Insecta > Diptera > Tephritidae > Rhagoletis > Rhagoletis zephyria. The sequence goes on along the minus strand of NW_016180020.1, from coordinate 5,936 downwards.
CCTACATTTGATTAAAAATTAAAAATATTTCACATAATTTTATTTATTTGCAACAGCTGATTGACAACGCGCGCAAAAAGATGAGAGATGCCCATCTTTTTGTGGGCGTTAGCTTTGGCGTTGGCGTTGCCGTTGATATGTGGACATGTCCATATAATTGTGTGTATTCATAGTCAGCTGTTAATCAACGCCAACGCCAAAGCCAACGCCAAAGTTCTATGTGGACCGGCCTTAATGGTGTTTGCTTTAACTGCTCTGCTATACTACTACATGTGTTTATGCTCTGTGTTTGCATTTGTGCTAAAAACGTGTTGTCAGCTGAGGTCACAATAGTGCAACCATTCCTGACTGCAGCAGTGTTGCGTTACTTTTTTGTTTGGTAACTTCTTTTAAGTTTTAAATATTTCACACGAAAAAAACTTTGGCTGTAGTGAAAAAAAAAAACAAACAGCATAAAATTATTAAAACTGAAAAAAAAATAGTATGCTTCGGCGTGTTAAATAACCATGAATCGATCGATGTGCAAAAACAAGGACAAAAACAAAAAAAAAAAGCAATCATACCACAGATCTGTGTTACTCATCCGCCATAGCGTACTGCAAAAGACATTTCATTCCGCTGCTGCTCGCTTTCCACCCGTTAAAAGCAGCTTAGCTACTTGGTTATTATTGGAAATTTGGGAATTGGAAGATTTTGTTGCTTGTTACATTTTAAAAAGTGTGGCCACCTGTTTGAAAAGTCAAATTTAAGTAAATTATTTGCAAGCTATGTATAAGAGGCGTGGTGGTAAGCAGTACGCGATTCCACTCAGCAGGGCCTGGGTTCAAGTCCTAGTCAAAGCAACATCGCAAAAAATATATAGAAAAAAGGTTTTTTTTTTTTTAACCGCGGTCGCCGCTGCGGCGGGCAATGGCAAACCTCCGAGTGTAGGTCCCTCCCCTTAGTGTGCAAATACCAAGCTGCACGCCTCAAACCAGAGGAGAAGCTCGGCCAAACGCTAACATATGTTTAAGCGCCAATCTATTATTATCGTCAAAAAGACAGACTTACTTGTTTAATTTTAAATATAATTTCTTTATAATTTACATATTTAGTTTATCTGTTGGTCCCTTGAGGGGCCGCAACCTTACGCAGTTGTTCACAGATCCGTAATGTTATCTATACTAATTTTCCCCACTGCTATGAGCACTTAAAAACTTAAATTTATTATAAATTTGCAATTGACACAGATTTGTTAAAAAAATATTTAGTCATTTGAGACTCAAAGCTAAAAATGTCAATACGGAAAAACATTTCTTCTGTTAGTACAATTTCAAAGCTTCCTTGAAACTACAATATTTAGCAGTTCGCTAACTACCGTACATTGCTGCTTAATTACAATTTTAATTCGCATAAACCCAATAAGAGTACGAACTTATGCGTCCTTGAAAATGTTATCACGCATTAGTTATGCAGAATTTCATTCAGCTCTTAACAGGCACGAGACACACTTATCTCTTGAAGCGACTACAACATAGATTAGCTAACTAAAGCACACACAGCTGGCTGGCATTAAGTATAGAGATTGTTTGTATGTCACAAAATTGCGTTTGTGTGCCACAGATAAACTGTCAAGCCCTTAATCTGACTTCGTAGGTACTTGTCCTCCTTTTTAAAACATATCTACATTCATATGTACATTAGGGTGGTTCAAAATAAGTAAAGTCTTTATTTAAGGCGGGGTGAGGTTTGATCTACATATATCGAAAAAATTGCTCATATATTTTTATTTTGAAATCAAAAAAGACCCAGGTTTTTTTTTGAGAAATAAAATAATTATAGATTAATAGATTTTGCGAAAAAAGTAATTTATTGTTAATTTTCCACAGATTTTACTTTAGTTGTATTAATTAGTTTTTAAATTTTAATCTTTGTTTTCACTTTCCAGCATTGTAAACTTTGAGAGAATAGTTCATGTAGCAGGCAAGTCTTTTTCAGCTGTATTTTTTCTTAGGCTTTGTATAAAAAAAAGACAATAAAAAAGAAAAACTGTATAGGGTTAGCCGAATGAATGGCCGTCCTAGTCACCAGTTCCTAGTCTATTCTAGGGAAAAAATTTGCCTATGGTTACACAAGATGTGGAATAAATTAACTGACGAAGACTTGCGCTACCACTGGTAAACCCTAATAAAGGTTAAAATTTAAAAACTAATTAACAAAATTAAAATGAAATCTGTGGAAAATGAACAATAAAATCCTTTTTTCCACAAAATCTATAAAGGACCGTTTTATTTTTGAGGAAATCTTAGTAATAGTTGTTCGTCGCCACCCTGTATACAAAATGCAAGTAAGCAGTGCCACACTTTTTCATTCGAACTTACATACATACATTTAACTGCTCCTATGAATTCATATGTAAGCCGGTTATGTGTGCAGATTCTGTGTTTTAGGGTGGATGTATGTATGTACATATGCCGAATTCTGCTGACTTACAATAAAAGTTAGATTGCTATACTAGCAATAAATTGTTACTAAACAATCGAGAGTTAATTTAAGAACGTAAGCATGTGATAGCCAAAGCGCAGTGCGGGTGTTCAAACTAGCCTGGTTACCAGGTTATCAGGTTATGTGGTTATATTTTTTATTCAGTTTACAACAATAAAATCCACTACAGAATAATAATTTTCAACCACATAACCTGTTAAACCACACTGCAATAGTTTCAAAATACTCCAGTACTAAAAATTTCAAAGGCAATTCATCGATTTTGAAAAATCAAGAGAAAGAGAGAAAAGAGAGAAAACTCCCAGGGTGTTCCTGTTTAGAATCGGCCTGATAGTATCTACATACCCATTGTTTTCATTTTTCACGTTGACGAAGAGTTTAACACGATTTCTTATTCTATAAATAATCGTTTGTAAGCCTAAAAAATGGTTACGATTGAAGATTAAAATAAAAAAATTAAAAACTTCAAAATTTTTTTTTTCAAATTTCTCGTTTGAGGTAATAAATTGTATCCGAAATTTTGCTTTTTCGAGCTCTGGGGAGGGCGATCACCCTCATTCTACCCGCTCAACTTGAACAGGCTGCACAACAAATATACAAAAATGGGGAAATTTTTAAACCTCTGAAATTATGGACGAAGTTAATGCTCGGGAGGTACAGATCTACAAACCGAATGCGCAGGTTATGTATGTATATTACCCTGAGAGTGAAAGAGTCTATAAGCTTCAATCGAATACATTGTCCTCGGCGATGAGCTTTGCAGTAAATAGGTAAGCCTATTGCTAGATTATAATGTATAATAGAGGCAGGTCTAGAAGCACCTCGAGAGTTGCGGTTAGTGTGGCTCTTCGATAGGTGCAGATTAGTGAAATGTTCCTTTTCTTAGCTTTCTTGGCGTTAACGATTGGCACGAGATGAGAGGTGGTTTCTTTAAACCGACCTCTGATTGGCATGGGATTAACGTCCGTGCACCGGACGCAATTGTATATCATTTAGATAGTGTTCTGTGATCTAGAAACCTCCTCTATATCTGGAAACAACCTGGAGCACCTCTTTGTTCCCCATGGACTTCTGAATTTCACTTGGTATATTCTGAAGTGTATTTACCTAATTAAGTAGTTCCAAGGGAGAATTAAGAATGTGATTGTTTTATTTTTTTAATTTAACTTAAGACTAAGTAACTATGTATGTCAGTGCTTACATGTATGTGTAGCCGTCTGGCTTACTGGTTGTCTGACTTTTCGGTTTGCCAATAGCATTTTCCTTACTAAAATTGCAATTTCCATATCATTTTCTGCAAGGATTTTCATTTCCTTCATTTACGGTTACGTCGCAATTGCATGAACTGGGTCAAGATAAAAATAAAAAACTCAAAAACAAAGAAAAGTGAGAAAGAGCCAGAAAAAACTAGGTATGTATTAGAAAGATATTCGTGGCGACTGCTTTTGCACACACAAACTTTGTCAGCAACAACAATATTTATACAAACAATAAACATAAAAGTGAGGCAAAAGATATGAGTAAAAGTTAAAATACGCAAAGTGCTGCCTAAGGAAAAGTTGAGAATCATGGCAGAATATTTATAATGCTTTTATATTACCTGAAATAAAAAAAAAAAATATTTATGTAATACATAATAATTATGTATATACATATGAAATCCACATAAATACGGTTGAGCTTGGCTTTCATCTCATGCACAGACATTTGCCAATTATTTGTGAAGGGTGGATAAAAAATCGCGCAGGAATTAAAACAGAAGGGATCTTCTTTTTTTCCTTAGAAAATGCTTTAACATCAAAAATACATTATACACCGTATTCTATCGTTCAATAAAATGTTGAATGGCTTTTCCAGTGATTTTCATGCAGCGCCCCGGACTGACCGCTAAATGTTTGTAAACCTTAAACGCGTTTTTCTTTAAATTGTTTTTTCCTATCCTTCCAGATACTGCTTCAAGAGCGCGCATGTATGAATCTACTATTTTTACAGTAGATTTGAAATTAGATTCTTTAGCGTAGGGAGCGAATATTCAAAAAAATGTCCGGACGTGTCTTTCTGGGCCATGAAATTTTTCTTCTTCGTCTTGAATTTCTTCGACCGAGATTTTTTTATCCGTCTATTCGTATTCTCCGGTGATTTAGTTTTCAAATATTTTTGTTCCAGCTCTCAAGTTGCATGACAAGTGTCCGACCGTGACATGTTTTCTCAAAAAAGCGAGTTTAACGATTTACTCTAACGCCGACATAATTTGTATTTTTATTCAATATAAAAAAGTTGTCTGCATTTACATGCATATATGTACATATATTGAATAGCCTCTCCAAAAGTAGTTCCCATTCCAAAAAAAAAAAAAATATGTATAGAAATATATAGTCCCCGCCCTACCCTACGAAACCTTTTGTTTAAAGTTATACTAGTTACATCGGTTTTGTTATGTTTTGCCCATTTATAATTTATATTCAACAATTTAATTGCTCTCAACGCAAGTATTCAGCTATGATTTTGTAAACTCTAGCTAAAGAAAAGCGTTATTTCACAGGCTAATAGACGATAGTCTGCAGAGCCTACATATGGGCAGGTGCGACCATCCCTCCAATATATTTTCGGGCTTATTATAGGTCACTGCTTGATAAAAACGCACGCCAAGAGAATTGGTTTCCAGTTGGAAGACTTCTGTCACAGCTGCAGCAATTTAGTGAAATTCTAGAGAGAGCGAGAGTAGAACATTATCCATGTCACTGTCTCGCATTAACTTTGGCTTGCCGATATTCGTTCTCTCACTACTTTCTTGTGTGTCTGTCTGAATTAAGAGTAATGATAAATTGAGCAGCGATAATTTTGTGACCTTCATATTGAACGACGAATTGGTGTCAAGTGGGAAAGTAGATTTATTGATGAACGAATTCGTTTGGTAAAATAAATTTACCCAGCGATTTTAGCTCTTTGCACTCCTTTGTGTTTGTTTTCTTGCTTTTCAAGGTCTACTGCAGCCGCGTAATTGAAAAACCTCTTCCACTCTTTTCGCCAATATATGCACCATTTACACGATTGAGAGAATACAAAGGTTGCGCCGATCTCGGTACCGCTATTTTTCTCTTAACGAATTTGACAGAATCGTTGTTTGCANTTGCAACATTTTTTCTTCTTCTTCCATTCTTGCTCACGTTTTGGCATTTCTCTCTCGCAATTGCACCAGTGTGACGTCACACAAAAGTTATTCTCAAAAATCCTCTCTGATCGGCGCAATCTTGTATTCTATCATTCTTGCACCATTTAATGGTTTTCATGTGCGCCAGTGTGTAGTTTTTTGACACTAGCCGCCAGAAATAATTTTCAATGCCAAATTTCTTAATATTTTTTTTTGCTCTGAACTAAAATAAAAATGGTGCTACTCAGTGGCCTGTTATATAAAATACATACTTACATACCTATATATTTACAAACATGAA
>NW_016180019.1:0-6966 GCF_001687245.7 Rhagoletis zephyria | reverse complement strand
TATGTGAACAAAGTTATAATACCCTTGTGCACAAGTGCGCTCGGTATAATGACGAATTTAGAACTGGTTCAATACTATAGAAAAAGGGATGCAGAACGAACTAGATCTCATCTGGCGAATTTTGAACTATTTCGAAACTATTGAAAANTCATAGTTTGGCAATACAAAACTAATATTTGTGTTAGCATCTTAACATTTTGGGACCTTCTGGAATATAACCAATAACAGTCAGCAGCTCTGCAAATTCAGCTACAGCCAAAGGTATGTAAACGTGTTTTCAAATGTACAATTTAATTTACATTCATTCAAACAAATTTGATTTCAGATTGAAAATACATTTCTCTGCAAATAATTGAAATTTTCTACCATGGTAACCCAAAAAGAAAACATGTTGTTACTATTTTCGTTTACAACTGGTTCGAAACTATAGAAAATGGGGTGCAAGGCGAACTAGATCCCATATGTCGAATTTAGGACTGGTTCTGAACTATAGAAAAGGTAATGCAGCGGGGGACAATTTCCAATTCCTATGACATCGCTGTGTTAAATTCGCCAGTTGTTTGCATGCAAAAGAGATTTATCGCGAACTAGTAGTGGTTATAAATGTACTAGAAGCGCAACAGTTCAAAACTAGAGATTTTCCCTACAGGGCGGTGACAACACACACATACATACATAGTACAAATCGCGTGCTGTGGTGTTGATGGATATGCAACATTTGAAAGTAAATTTATATGCCTGGGTGTAGCTGAGTGCGTAAAGATGCTTGCCACAAGTTGTTGATATCCGGAGATGGTCGGGTTCAAATTCCACTGTAGGCAAGGCAACATGCAAATACAAATTATTTTTTTTTTTAGTTTTTTTCTTGATTATTCACTTCACGGATGCTTTTTCAGTACGAACGCGGTCATTTTAATATGCGCGTAATTGAATTTAATATTTACTAATATACAGTACTTTCGTTGACGTTTATAGTAATACCAATTACGTTTCCATTTGATTTTAATATTTTTATCCCTCAGTGTACGAAAATATAAGGCTGAGATCAGCGCAGTACAAGAAAATCTATGGACGGAATATATGTAGCGGCTTGAAGTATACAACGTGCGAGATACTGGCTGTAGATGCAACGAGATGGCGCACAAATTTGATGTGTGATTTGTGGTTGGGCCGAGACTTCGATAGCTGCCCTCAAGGTTCAACCCCATCAGTGAACGAATTGCCACAATCCGCAGGAGGGCTAAATATTTACAATAACATCGGTCGCGATTCTGTAAGTGCGTGGAAACATAAGACCAACTCTAAGAGTAAGTCCAACTAACGAGAAAGGCTGACGGAATTCACGCCGGCATGGAACATGGTAGTTGGTGGCATTAGACACCATCATCGACGCTGGCATAAGGCTACGTGGGTGTCTCCTAACTACATTGTTTACGTTGTGATAAATGGAAGTTACGCTTCAAGTCAATTTGGTCTGACGAATAAGTCCCTGAAGATAAGAATAGATATCAGTGCAATTTTCCCAAGAATCCTGTTGTTTAAGCGAATTACCGAGGGACAAACCTTCTTAACAAGGCAAACAAGCGGCCTCGGGTTATACCGTTGAATGGTGGATTTATAAAGGTGTACAGTTTTTTGCATCTTGCAAAAATGATTAACTTAAATCAAACGTCATTCCTATAATTACTGGCTACATAAATATTATTTATTTATGTGATATGATTGAACTTATTTCCTCCTTATTAATGCCTGAAACGAAATAACTAAATGACCTTACACAATTATTATCAAACCAAGATAAGCAGTCGATTGGTAAACCCCCTCGTGGATTTCAATTTTTACGCCAAACATAAATGCGCTAAGAAGCGATAAGCGGCAAATCAATGGCACTTAAATGAATTACCTGATAAGAACAAAACAAAACTCAAAACAAGAAAAAATAATAAATAAAAAAATTCGAATGAACAGAAAATCCCAGCACCAATGCACACCAAACAAGATTAAACGTGTTTAAGCATGTTGAGATCAAGAGAAGGAGAGTACAAGCGAAGAAAAGACCACACAAAAACCCAAGAAAAGCAGGCCGAAAAAAGTGCAGCCGCATAACGAAAAGGTCCACACAATTGTGCGTTAAGGGTGCATAGATTTTATGGAAAATATGAATATCATGAACATGCTTACATTTTTGTGCGCATACAAATTTCCTACATAAATGCATTGGTGTGCATTTACGCCAAGAAAGAAAGGTTCTAAATCAAATCAGTCAACAGCTAATGGCAGCATAATTGGGTTAATGGCATTTAGTCGACAAGCGACGGAGGGCAAAGACATTTGTTGCTCTTTCACGCATTTAGGCTGTGTCTTTTGTACACATGCATGCCCTTGTAACGTTAGGTGTGAGTGCTTATGCAACTGAACATGTTGGCCTGTGCGCAGCTGTGCACAGAGAGGAAAATTTCTGCCAAGAAAGTAGATACTGTATTGTTCGTTGTATTCAAGTGGAAATGATTTTGTTGCGAATTATTTTTTGGTTTGCCTAATACAATTAGCCAGCCGGAAATTCATTTGGATTATTGCGAATTATTATGGCAGAATAATGAGATTTCATGATTACTTGCTGTGGACTATTGGTAGAAATGTCAAAATTTGTTACACAAATCTGGACGCATGATTAATAAGTAAGTCCATATAAACTCATAAATATTTGTGTAAAAATACAAAATACGCAGTATGTGGAACTGCACGTTAGTCAATTGCGATGAAGGCGACGGTAAGAGAAAGCTGCTGGAAAAAGTGTTTAAAAAGAAGAAACAATAGTTAGAGTAAAATGTGTGCAAAGTACTTCAAATGATGGAAAACGGAAATGATAAGTAGCGAAAAATAGTTTTTTAATTACTCGTTAATTCTTAATTCTCCACATGGTAGTATAGTATTTTTCACAGATGGATCAACAATGAACGGTGAAGTGGAAGGCGGTTCTTCTCTCGCAGCCCTGACCTGAGCCATTCATTTCGATTACCGGACTAGTGCAGTGTCTTCCAGGCTGACAGCTACAATGAGGGCTATGAATGACCTTCGTGCTGATTTAAAAAGTAATGACATGTTCATATTCAGTGACAGCCAGGCAGCAATTAAATCTGTGAGTTCTAGTACAGTTAAATTGAAAATTATTTAGAATGCCACCGATCTCTGCAACAGACGGCTAAGCAGAACACTCTAAACCTCATTTGGGTTCCCGGCCATAGCGATATAGAGCGTAAATTTATGGCGGTTGAACTTGCGAGCGGGCAACCAACAAGCAGATTCTTCTGGTCAAAGAAAGCATTGGTATGCCCTTCGAAACTTGCAAGCTGCTTTTAAGAGAATCTTTATATATTGGCGTGAGCGAGAGATGAATGCAAACTACGTCCTGTCGACTTTCTAGTCAAACTTGGCCTAGGAGGTATCGAAAAAGGCCTCGAAGCTTATGTTCTCTAAAGAGCGTGGCTATATCTCACACAATTGGTGCCCTAACAGGCCACTAACTTAAAGGTAAATATACAGAATGGCTTGGGGTGCCTTACAGTAGATAATACAGAAGTTGTAACTGTTCGAAGAGCAGATAGCGCTTTTTGGGGTCTCATTTCTTTAGTGACAAATTGAGGGATTTAAACCCCAGCTGCCTGGCGCGTTTCGTCAAGGGTTCAAAATGGTTCAGCAAAGGGGAGTGAAAACTCTTAGTCGTGCTATCACAACGGGCCTTTAACTAGGTGGCCTAGCAGTGACATCTCCACCTACATACATATGTACCTACATACACCTTAATTTTGAAAGGATTTTGGCGTCTTTGAACTTTGGTCTTATCCACGCCAAGTAAAAGTGAAGGTGTGATATGTTGCTAAAAACTTTTTCTCCTTTTCTGGTATTACAACTGTTTGTCGTTTTGGGCCGAACCCAAAAATTTTGCCATTTATTTTCGTAGTAGCTAAAGTTTTCTTTATACACCCCTAGGTGCTGAGTCGAAGGATTCTTTCATCGCAGCATTATAACTAATGCGTACAATAACTTGTACATTAAGCCATCACGAGCATCAAATCTTAATTCGCTTCAATATGTCAATGCCATTGTAAAGTTCGACCTTTCATCTTTTTCAGTACCCATCGATAACACGAACATAACCATAGACCTGACACAGAATTATTCTCTCGAAAGCCCTAATATATTTTTCGCCTTTTAGTTAGGCATTTCCACCTTTCTGTGACATACATATACATATATGTATAAATAAACACGCATTATGAGAAATTTGTAGATCTGCTCAGTTATGTGCTATGCTTTTCAATTGCCTACCAAGCCCAAAGTTGTTGGCAAGGTTTTATTTTGTTTGATCCTAGATATAAAAAGTCCTTCACTACTTCAAAATAATAACTAAAAACAATGACGTGCGTTCCAACACGCGGATACCCTTTTCTTCTAATAAGGACCGACTCAGGATAGAATGTGGTATATGAATTCTAAAAAAAATTAAGTCATAATGGGATGTGCAGAGAACATTTCTCAACTATTTTGAATGGCAAACCTGGTGAGGAGATGCTGATAGTTGTAGCATTGCGGCTCAAGAACAAAACGGGCCCCCTGGCCATCGGTAGACTATTTAGCTGAAATTACTACTCAACTCCCAAAAAATGTTTGCACCGATTTTAGTCCATTACATAGCACTGTGTTAAGGAAAGAAGTTCCTCATTATACAATTTTTAAGAGTAACCACAACACTGAAAATACATCATTGTTTCATAGTGCCCTAGGGCCCTAACCGCAAAAATAACGTAAGCGAAATTTTGTGCTTACCTCCCTTATTGAAGCCACTTCATTGAGCGTTATAAACAGCAGCCCTCAGTAGTCCGGAATTCCGAAGTAAGCGTTAATGCCGTGCTCCCGTCAGAAGACCCCTTCACCAACCCTACCATCAAGTTTCGATCAATCCATGAAAAATTTCACTTCACAAGTCTTAATTGTAGCTGTATGCTTTAAAAAAGATAATTAGTGATTTTTTTTATTTTAATGAAGTAAACCAAAGATCTATCATGACTATTTTATATTTGATGTTAAAATCTTGGAACGGTCGTAGTACACAGATTCTCCTCAAAGCTTTCTGAAATCCCATTGCTGCTATAAAAACTTTTCGCATTCAAAACCAAACAGTTTTGCCAAATCTTTCGTATTGAATGCCTGGCAATTAAAAAAAAAAAAACAATTAAACAACTAGTAATAATAATTCCATGGAGCATAGAAATTCAATTATGCAAAAATGTTTAGCAGCGCGAAAATTCAATGCAATTCAAAACAGAAAGTAATACTAAAACTTGGCAGCTAAGCGTCAAATGAAAGTTTACAAGAATATGGCAACCAGCGGATTAACATTTTGTATACACATACATATGTACTTATGTACAAATATATGTTTGTGTTTGTGGTAATGACAAAAATTAGGTGCTAACAAAACAATTTGCATTTTTAAGTTAATTTTCGCTACACTGTGCGGCAAGCCAACTCTGTGTATATGTACATATGTATGTACATACACATGTCAGTGTGAGCAAGCGCACAACAACACCCAATCAATGCAATTGCAACAAGTGCTTGCTAAAGCGGGCGAGTCCTTGCAGTGGAAAAATATTTGCAACTTTTTTCCCGCTTTTTGGCAGTCATTAAGGCAACGCGTATTTAATTAAACTTTGGCCGTTAAATAGCGGCAACACAACAGTTATGCAGTTTTCTGTTTTTGCTTGTACATATTGCAAGTGGCATGTGCCAGGCATACAACAACACTCTTGTGTTCAATTACGTTTGATTGCCGCGCGAAACTTTTGCACTTTTGCACAAATTTCTAGAAAAAAGGCGAGAAATTGTAAGTGCACAAAAAGCAGAAAAAGTTAATGTTTGAGCGGTAAACGCGGAAAATCAAAAATTTTCGACAAGTTGAAAAGTTTTGCAACTATGCTTACTTTTGCACACTTCACTTGATTTTATATAATTATTATTTTTTTTTTCGTTTTGCTCGACATTTATTATTGTTGTTAAAGTGCTTTTAGGGAACAAAACTAATTAACGTTGCTGATAAAAGTTGAAAGTTACCGGCGAGGATATGAGTAAAGAAGAGATTTGTACGTTACTGGAGGAGCATGTACCGATAGTTATAAAAAAATTATTGTGTTAAATAGCAAATATTTTTCTTTTCCTAAGGTGCCTCATAGCTATCCTAGTAGAGAAAGAGGGAGAGAGATTTAATGAATTAAGAAAAGTATAGAGGGGCGTCTTAAAATCACATGATGAGTTTGTATGTGCGTTTGGACCACCCATAATGATTTAGATGACTCTCTCTATCTATGCTATCATACAAAAATCGCACACCCGTGATCGTTGGAGATCTCATAAGAGAATTTAAAATTTTCGTAAGGGAACACAAATGCGACATCAGCTACCTACCTACCTTCCTACCTTCTCCTCTAGTTTAGATTAATCGGTGTAGAAGTGGAGTGATTCATTTTCATCAGGAGCCCTTCTTTAACAGGAATGGAGATTCTGTACCTCTTTGTGGGGTTTAGACTTAGTACCCAGTAATCCGTGCCCGGTATATCTATATTCTTTAATATTTCTAGCTGATACTTGGCAACCATGCCATGTTAATTACGGATCGCCAGGTGCTATGACTTCTTCGTTGTTATTTCGAAGAACTCACATGTTCGCTTCGCCGGACTGTGGGTTTTTGTGGCCCCCGCTGCATGGAACCACACCACGCAAAAACTCGTACCCCTATTTTCTTTGATAGGGACACCACATACCCACCCTCTTTTATTCCCCCACCCCTACTTGTCCAATACCTTAACCCCTTCATAAAGTTTTACTGCCATTGGCGTTATATTGCCGGCGATCATTTGCCCTCCCTACTATGGTCGACAGTGGCCCATAATTTTCGTCGACTTTACA
>NW_016180018.1:0-6966 GCF_001687245.7 Rhagoletis zephyria | reverse complement strand
GTTCCAAATATAATTTTTTTTTTTACGAAAAAAATAAGAGTATTTTTTTTCCATTTAGAAAAATTCTAGGTGGTGACAGCTTTGTGCAACCATACATATGTAAGAAAATTTGCTAAATATGTTTTTTTACATTTATTAACATTAGATTCGAGCACATATAAATATTTACAGTGTGAATAAAAATATATTTACTTACACAAAATTTAGGAAAAAAGGAAAACGAAGCTGCATCATGTGAATGACAAATTCTTTCATGCACATACTTCCATATGTATGTATGTACATATCCACATTACATAAAGTTACTCGAAACAGTAGCCGGCAAGAAAGTTTTTCCATTTACAAAAGCGTTACTATTTGCATATGCAAATTTCATACCACCAATTTTTCCGAATTGTTTACTAAATAAGCGTATTCCTATTGGACTTTCACAGCCATAGTTGCCACTTCGGTAAATTGTTAACAAAATTGGTAGAAAAAATTTTGGTTGGTAAAAGATAAATTTTTTCACATTTCGATAGATTTTTGTTGAATTATTTTGTTTGAAAAACAAATAAAACTTTTGGTTCCCGCTTTATTTTTCGTAGTTATCTTTTTATTACAAATTTCTTTCCAAAAATGCATTACAACACTTTAATACACACTTTTTATATACATATCGATAAAAGGCGAACATATCGTGCTCCATTCAAAACTCCTTTTTACTTCAGAATTCCGAGAAGCTTTTGATTGCCCAAATAATTTAAGTGATTATTTAAATAAAAAGAAAAAAAACGGACAAGTATGTCATTACCCACTTTGTTTCTTGACAAAAAACAATTATATCAAAGAAATTTACTTGCGGAAAAAAAATTAATAAACACCAACGGGAATTTTTAGCTACGCATTGTTGATTATACTCAAATGTTATGGGCTATAAAACTCCATACCTTAAATTGCTCTTTGAACAATAATCAGAGTAAAATGTTCGAAATTTACAGGAAAATTTTTAGAATATTTTTAAATGTTGTATTTAGTTTGAGTCCTTGATTTTTAAGCGTTTGCATAAGCGCAAACAATATTCTAATAAAAAAATAACAAAAAAACCTGGCTTGGAAAAAATGGTGAATATAAAAAAAAAAGAAAATCACCAAGCGGTTTTTTGAGTCACTGCATTTATCTATAATAACTCTAGCTGAGGTTTTTTCAAACGATAGATATTCGTGGTTGCCTTTGGTTTCATCACTTTCGCTTTTGGTTGAAGGAAACTGAAAAGATGCCATTAATATGATCTCAAATACCGACAACTAGTTAAATAAAGGGTTCCTTAAAGACAATTTAAATTCTTATTCAAATAACTGGAAAAATAACAAAACTAAAAAAAAATTTAAATAACTAAAAAAAAGTTATCGGTAGATATTTTCCACAATTGGTAGATTTTTTTTCAAGTGAATGGTAAGTATTTTTTTCGTCAGTGGCAATCCTGTTTACAGATGTCAAATAGTAACAACAAAGAAGCATCAAATTCATCGCTGTAAAATACTCCAGGCAATCATAAAAAATGAAGTGAAAGGTTGTACAAAGAAATCTCAAGTGCTTGGCCCAAATGTATGCTTACTATACGTACACATGTGTAAGTAAATTCACAGGAGGCTAAAATAAAAGTAAATAGATTTGTTTGTATATATGTATTTGCACATTTTTCAGTTTCTTGTTTGTACGTTTCATATGTACGTACATACATATGTACATATATAGACTTTTTGTGTGTCCTTGCTTCCAAAAGCCTAGCAGTTTTGGTTTTTTAACATTTAAAAAAGTTTGTATATAATTTGCACATTGTAAATTTCTGTGCATATCGCCGACGTATTTTCACGAAACCTTTGGGGTCTAAGAATTTCATCTTGGTCAATATCTCGATCATTTATGATACATGCTAAACTTTGAATTTTTATGCTGCTGCCAATCTATTCGCATTTCATACGGATCGGTGCATACATACATACAAGCACATCGTCGATGCTTTTGCAAAACCGCCCATCGACCAATTGCAAAACCGCCTAAATCGCCAAAGTGGCAAAAATGAGATTTGGTAACCCTCAACTCCAGGGCACGAGATTTATGCATAAAAATCACAAGATCGTTATTAAAACAATAGATTTGTAAAAAAATAGCTATAGAAAACACCGCCACTTAAGGCAATGCCTTCAAAGAAAACCTGTTTTTTCGCTCTCCTGTAAAATTTTAGTGCCGTAAGATAGGCGGTTTTGCAATTGGTCGATGGGAGGATTTGCAAAAACATCAACGGTATGTATTTGCCACCATACCCTGCAGAAAAAAGTTAACAATTGATAAAAAGTAACCCACTTGTAGTTAGTTTTTTTTTTGCGGGATGTCTATCAAATATATAACTTGTAGTTAGCTCCAAAAAGCAAACTTGAAACTAGTTGACAAGTAATGCAGGAGTAATGACGGAGATTGTTTTCTGTGAACGCGTTTCTATTTAAATATCCTGCACTTCGCAAATGCTTTTTCGAAATGAGGACAAATAAAAGGTAGATCGAAATTTCATATTATCATTTTGAAGTTATGTCTGACGGAGTTCGAATATGGGACCACCTACAGCAGAATATGGTAACAAATATGAAATGTAATCGGATCCCAATATTTCTCACCCTATTATAGGCTCTGGTGGCATGGCAATGCTCTGTCAAAATTTTGTTCGATTCTGTCCGTCCGTTTAGACTGCAACCTGGCACATACATACATACAAACATACTTTCACAAATATATAGTAGAAGATGACTTTTAAGTTAAGGCCTGCGAGTAAACGTGATAGATGACCTCGTATGGTGCAGCGGGGCGTAAACGTTACATATAGAAATACGGGTATATGGGACACGGGTTGTTAGTTTTACTTCCTTTGGTCTGTACATTTTTTTTAGCTTTCATATAAATACAATTTCGCGATGATATCCTGGTTTTTATGCAAAACGAGAGATAATGATTTGTGTAAGATATGTGTGCCATAATTTTCGACCGAAAACTCGTTAAGAAAACTCGTGAGATTTACTCACATGCGCAAATTGGCTCACCATTGATCTACACTAGGAATGTCAATCCCGGGATCCCGGCCTTTTTAGGGTACCAAAAATCACGGAATTCTTGGCACATAATACCGGGGTTTTCGGAATTTGTAATTTGCACTGACGGCAATAATAGAAGCTCCTTTTTCTTGACCGGTGTTGGCTATATTTCGTTTATTATTTAATAATTGATATTTTTTTATGAATGTCTAGCTCATTATATATAAAACACCTCGCGATAGTAAATTTTTAACACAAATATCAATATATTCGCGAAACCATGGGCCAAATATAGTAAAATTGCCTCCTTAGTTTTTCACTCTGACGTCAGTAATTCAAAATTGATTTAAAAAATTCAGAGAAGTGTGCTTACAGGAAAAGTATGGGTATACAATTAAAGAGGAAATCCTGAAGAATTTAAGCAGATTTAAGTTTTTGGTGCAGAAGGACTGGTAAGTATTGAAAATGTCCTTTTAAAATATTATCCTTGAAATTTCGCAATATTTTTTTTTGAAAAAAATTATATGTTAAGGACTTATATAAACTCGATAGCACCCTCGAGTTTCGTCCTTCTAACTCTATCAGCTTAAAAAAGTACCTATTCGTCCTTGTGAATCCAAAAAATTTATTTTTTTTTAGATTCTAATGAAATTTTCTCTTGCATTTGGTACCCATATTTTTATTCTACATTGCATTGAATTTTTTAAATAATTTTTGGAATTAATCCTATCTTTGAAATTAAAAAGTCCTTTAGACATCAGAGAGAAAAAATGAAAACGCCACTTTAAATAAAGGAATAGGTTTCAAACACATTTATTTATTATTTATTTTATGGTAGGATAGCTTCTCAAACAATATAAAAGCAATTTTTTCGATCTAAGTTGTAGAAAAGTAATGAGTATCCAAATCCCGGGACTAATCCCGGGATCCCGGGATTGTGATAACGACATCCCGAAAATCCCGGGATCGGAAAAAGCTGAAACATTAAAATCCCTAATGTACACCGACTTCAGAACTACAGAACCGCATGTTTTTGCTCTTTTCTTTGAAATAAAGTCTTAGGTCTTGATTGCGGGTTTGGTGTTAATAACGACACTTTTAACATTAAAAGTTCAATATAAGCACATTTTCATTCCTGTGAGAAAAGAGGTATCGATCTTGGTTTCACAATTAAAGTATGTTTTACACATAGATCTTAACGTCGCCTTACTTGCTGATACATTTCTCGGGCATTTTCCCGTCGGCTTACATCTGAAGCTCTAAGTTATTTGATTAGATTCAGTTGAACATATGAAGGAGGTTTAAATACATAGTCCCCACTCTATTTCTTCATATAATCTTTATAATAATAATAGATTGGCGCTTACACATATGTTACTGTTTGGCCGAGCTTCTCCTCCGACTTGTGGCGTGCGCCTTGATATTGTCACACAAAGCAGAGGGACCTACAGTTTTACGCCGAGGAGGTTTGCTATTGCCTGCCGACGGACGACCGCTGTTAAGAAAAAACCTTTTTTTCTATATTTTTTGCGATGTTGTTTTGACCAGGGTTTGAACCCGTGCCCTGCGGGGTGGAAGCGCGCACTGCTTACCACTACACCACAGCGGCCGATCTTAAAACTGTGAAATAACTCATTTATAAACATACATACATAAGTCCGGCGTATTTACTAAATCACGTTTTCTTAAAATGCAATAAAAATTTGTCTTTGCCTGGTCTCTCGCGTTAAGGTACATTTTGATGCCTTTGTTCCCGTGAATCATGTAGTTCACGAGGTTTCATAATAAAAAAGGTATATTTGATTAAAAAGTATCTAAAACCGATCTGTAACAAATCCATTTTATCAGGACTACTGAGCTTTTCACTTGGCCTCAAGCAGTTAATTCGATTGAGGCAACCATGGTAAAAACATAACAAGGTGGAACCATTGAGAGGCATTTTGACGTTTGCCAACAATATAATTTAAAAATTCAAAACTCAAACTCACACACACATTCCCATTTTCAATCTCAAACAACAACAATTACGATCAATTTCATTTTTTTGTTCTCAATTTTATATGATTTTAAAATGCTGGTAAAAGTTAGAAAAAAATCATGGTCAACGAATTGAGAAATGAACCTTGTAATGTTTTTATCATTATTAAAAAAAATTATAAATTCTGAATCCTTTGAGAAGCAACATACACTCTAAAAAATGTTTGTTTAAATTTGCGCATATTAAGATAGGTAACCAGTTTCCTCTCTTGATGAATGCAAATTTACACACCGTGTTTATTAAATTAAACACTGCTTGCTTACTTTTACATATAATATGTGTGGCGTAGAACAAATTTCAAATTGGTTTTTTGAGTTTTAAACATTTATTGTTCACATTTTCATAGTTTACACATAAAATGTTTAAAATTTCCTCTAGAAAATTTTTGTTTAAATTTACGCATATAAAGAGAGGTAACCAGTTTCCTCTCCTAGTGTGTGCAAAATTAAACACTGTCTGTTTACTTTTACATATCAAATTTGTCACGTAGCGCATACAAGGGGTGGGTTTTGAGGTTAAATTTGTTAGGATTTAAGAAATTTTGATGGAAAAAAATTTGTTTTCCATTTCTTGTGCGTCATTTTGTAAGAAGTTTTCTTTTTTCATGAGATTAAAGTTTAACTGCGAATGAAAACATTGTCCTAAAAATATGCAATCCATACTCACTTACTGTTGCTTTTTACACTTTACAGCCTAAAAAAGTTTACCACTGATATGTACTTAATAAGCATTCGAAGATTTAATTTGCTAACTTCGAATTCGTTCTACCAAAATGAGCTACATGATAAAAATACAAGTTAAGTTAAATGTCCGTTATTCGAAGTATTAAAAAATGAGAAACCAGAAATCGACGAAAATTAATAAAAAAGTGTAAAAATTTCGTGAAATTATTTAATTTGTTTATATTAAAATTCTTTTGTAAAATTTTGCTTTACTTTTGAAAGTTGAGTTCATCTTTAACCGTTAATTTGTTCATGATTTAATGATCGGATCTAAACCAAATTACGGGACGACCCTTAAGATACCATCTTACCGGTAAAAAAAAGAATTATTGGAATCGGTTCACGCGGTGCAAAGTTATGCGGTGGAATAAATAAAAGAAGTAAAAATACTCCGAAGAATTGATAACCTCCCCTTTTTTGAAGCCGGCTGAAAATGTCTGAGGTCTTTGTAAATTTTATGTAAATAAAATGCAATTTACGAAACTTTAAAAAGTTTATTTTTTTACTTCATACTGTACATAAAACTAGCATAAATGTATTTTAAAGAGCGAATTTTCAGTATTTTCTGATGATATATATTTAGAAGTATAAACCCTTTCCCCCCAAAAATATATTCCTGCGTGCGCCCCTGGCACTTAGCATTTATTATTTGTAAAAAAAAATATATTTTTACTTTCAAAATGTTTGTAATTTTAAATATTTCATGTTTATATTTTAAACAATCATGTTCAAAATCAAATCTTGAACATGTTGTGCGTATACTTGAACAGATTCTGGTTGAAAAATAAACACTTTTCAGTAGTAGTTTTACTTGCACTTTTTAGAGTGTAGGAAAAAATGTATCTAAAAGAAAACTGCTTAATTTCTAAGTCTATTTCTGTAAGTTGTAGTGTGAAATTTAGCTATCGTGCAGAGTTTTGTTACATGTACACATTATCGACATTTAATTTTTCCTTTGCATAATGCCAAATTTTTAATCAATAAAACCCTTCATTTTGGCTACAATATTTCCATTGCTTTTGTCAATACCGAGGTTGCAAGTTCTTTGAAGGTGGTAAGTTTTCTGGTTCTGTGCCAAATATTTGTTAGAAGGATTACAATTATGCAATTCCCTTAGTACATAATACATATGTATGTATGT
>NW_016180017.1:4656-6967 GCF_001687245.7 Rhagoletis zephyria | reverse complement strand
AAAAAGCGAAAAACGCTGTGCGCAGGTGACAAATGCCAGGCCCGGAGTGTTCAGTTTGAGAGGAAGTGTTGAGTTGACATCAACTCATTGTCCCATAAGATACGTCAAGAATACAATCACTCTTCCTTACCTTGGTGGCACCGACTATAAAATCACTTTCCTGGGCATTTCATCCGGAGCGCAGTTTCCTGCAGACGAGAAAATAATATTACGCAACTGAGAGAGATGCCAGGCACTCCTCTAGCCTATCCAGCGCTGAGCACAACGCAAGCGTGGTGACTGCTCTGATTGCGCCTTGGCTATAAGAATAGAAGTTAACCTCCGTTACTGATGTCACACAATCGAACAGCCAATCGCCTACCTTCTTAATGGCAGCCACCTTTGCCTTGAAAGCATTGCATTGACCCAGCAGTCTCAATTTAACGCTGATGGAGTGTTCCCTGCAAATTATCCCTGCAACGACCCTTACATAAATCCAAGAGCTATCTGTGTAAAGCTTAACCGGTGTATCTTTCCAACTTCTGCTTACCGTTCACTCAATTCATTGGTATCAGTCTAGCCACGAACTGGTGAATACGAATTATCCACGATAAAGTTAGTCTCCAAAAATATTAGAGTATCTCAATCTTGAACCAGTTAAGCACGCGCTGATGCTTAGTCTGGCTGGAGCCCTTGCTTAGCGTTAAGTGCCAGAGTGGAAGTGATCTTAAGTGCCCACTGATTCTAATGACTGCTGCAACAGCTTCCTGGGAATTACTTAAAACTTTATGGCCTAAAATCTGGTTTCTGTTGCTTCCTTCAGTAAAGAGCCATACGATGCCTACTTCACCTGTTCCACAAAGTTGAGCTGCCACAACAGCTTTCCATCGAGAAGCAAGCCTAAGTATTTGAAACTAGTAGAAAGCGCTGGGCGAATACCTCCAAATTGCGGATATTTACACTTGTAACAACCGGCACAAGCTCATTTTTACTAGGATTTACAACGAGTCTTTCAGTCAACTGATATCTTTTAGCCTTGGATCAAATATTAGAGAATATTCAGAAGTGTACACATCACAAAAAGTGCAAAAATCACCCGGCAGCCTATGCTCACCAGCTTGCTTAGCAGATCCACCCCTCCACGACTGCCTCCTATCGCTTAACACAGAGCTTGCGGGATATGAGGTAAACTGAGTAGATTTCGGCCCCAAGCTTACCCCGGAATAGAGCAAGGACCTACACTGAAGTCTTTATATATAAAAGCTTCATCTGTCGCCTTCAAGAGAGAGTCTCCATTTTTGACGTACGATTATTGAACTCCTCACAGGTCATCACAAGAAATCTTATTTCCAAAGAGACACTAAGAGAGAGTGATTGGTCTAAAGTTCTAGGGATATATGTGAGAGTTTATGTTGGCTTTTGGATGAAAAAGTCACCTTGAATACTCTCCAAACCCTTTGAAACTGCACAAGGATTATGCAGCCGAGCTCCATCTACTATCTGATGGTCATGAAAGTGTTTACCGCAAAAAGCCAGGCGACGATTATTCATC
This sequence comes from Rhagoletis zephyria, assembly GCF_001687245.7. Classification (NCBI taxonomy): domain Eukaryota; kingdom Metazoa; phylum Arthropoda; class Insecta; order Diptera; family Tephritidae; genus Rhagoletis; species Rhagoletis zephyria. Next base: position 5,436 of record NW_016180017.1, on the reverse strand, counting down.
AGGCCACCCAAGGCGGTGCGGCAATCCTATGTTCCAAAATCGGAGGGTCTAAAACTGGCATGCATGTATGTATGCGCATACTCTTTTTTTTTTAAGGAAACCATGAATTTTGTAGCAGTAATTGAAATTTTCCCTACAACTTGCTGCTTTTATGCTATGCTTCATCAATCAGCCAGCGAAGACAGTGTTTCGCTTCATAAACTCCATTTGTTCTGCAAAATTGCTTTAAAGCCAAAGCAAGTACATACACAAGCAATACTAGTACGAGTTGACTATGAGGAGATACATGTACATACATACATATGCACGAAATATATTGTAAGCGTAATCACTGTAATCACCAGTCACGACCTCTGATGGAAACGGCATACAAAAGCGGGAGACACAGCGCAAAAAAAAAAGAGTTGTAAGTAAACACCAAACACTAATGATCACCCATAACCGTGGCAAGCACAAAAGAAATCACAACAACAAAGTCATGTGACAGCACATATGTATGTATGCAGTTGCAAGGGCCTACTACTTCAAAGCTGCATTCATTAGGGGCTGCTTGCAGCTCTCAAGTAGAACGAAAATTCATACAAACTGATGCGGAAGAAATAGAAAAAAAATGTTCTTTAATCAAGACTTTTTATTGTTTCTTTAAACATTTTTATTATTGCAAGCGCTGACTGCAAAAAAGAAAACAGAAGGCTGAAATTTTGGCACATTTATTTGTTAGTCACCGACAATGAAATTTTCATATGGGACCGAATAAAAATATTCGTTTTATTTGACACA
>NW_016180017.1:0-1133 GCF_001687245.7 Rhagoletis zephyria | reverse complement strand
TGGTGAAAAGCACCAGGTCAGTTTTGTTTGCATTTACACCCGGACTTTTCTCCTTGGTCCATCTTTCAACTAACCTTAGTTTTACTTGCATTATGCAACACACAGTTTGTGGAAATTTCCCAATTACCATCACCACAAGGTCGTCAGCATCCGCAATCACCTTTAGGCCTACCCCCTCTTCCAGGCCATGCAGAAATTCCTAATTACCATAACCCAAAGAAGGGAGACAAAACTTCAAAATGCGGGGCTCCCTTGTAAACATATCTATCCGGCAAATATGAAATCTTATCTCTATTAAAATCATACTTTTCCATTCAATTAATTTTAACAAATTGGTATTAAATAAAGCAAATATTCGCAGGTAAATCTTCTACATACATATGTGCTTATACATTTGCAAAAAACATGTCTTCACTAAATTATCTAACATTAAATTAATTTTCTACAAGTGCACAAGCTTATTAAGATAACTGAAAAAGCGATTTCCTGAACAAAGAACCAACATAACAAAAGCACAAATTATTTTAATGTAGATTAAAAGACGCGATAAATTCTCAAAGGAAGCAAGCTGCCATAGAAGTACACGGCTCATCGCATCAGCCTTACAGAAGTACAATCTTTTATATTAGCTCTTAGACCCACAATCACAACAAGTAAAGAATAGATTAAAGCACACTTTTCAAATAAGTGGTTGCGAACACCCAAAATATTAACACCAACTGCCGCAAAGGTGTTACTCGTACAATAAAAAATTTGTATACAATAAACACTTAACTTTGTAACAGCAGGTGAGTGGAATAAGTATGTATATTTAAACACACAAATAAAGTAATCACACATTTCTGCACGTACGCTTGTAGCTTTTCATATATTTACACTAGGGCGGGTCAATTCATCAATCATGTGTAATTCTAAGCAAATTTTCCGAAGAAACCATAAGTCTAAAATCATTTTGGAGTTCGCCGAATTGCGAAAATAGGTTTCTCAGAATTTTGCGGTAGTGTCGCAAAGGAGTGCTTAAATTTTGTATAAAAACATGCTATAGGGGTTTTTTTGATATAAGGATTCCATTTCTGCACTTATCTTTTTCGTAAAACTTCCACTAGAGGGCGCAGCCGTGAAAATTTTCGCAT
>NW_016180016.1:0-6967 GCF_001687245.7 Rhagoletis zephyria | reverse complement strand
CCTACGTCAACATCAACCGACCGGTACTTCACAAAAACTGATCCCAAAATAAACAGGTGCATTCAATGTCTAACCTACAATTCCCTCCTTTCCCCCTAGGTAACCGGGCGCGACACCCTGAACGTCATCGCCTCGCCTCTCCTCTACNACCGGGCGCGACACCCTGAACGTCATCGCCTCGCCTCTCCTCTACCACGCCGTCTTCAACGCCACCAAGGAGGTCTCCCTTCCGACGGCGGAGCTCGAGCAGAAGCCAGAGGGCTTCAGCACTGTCTACGACAAGTGGTTCACCAGTCAGACGGTGATGCGCAACCGCTCCGCTCTAGTGCTCTTTCCCGGCGTCGAGGAGCGCCTGAGAGAGGTGCTCGGCGGGGAGTACCCCGGCGAGGTCGGCCTGGGCCACGCCGACCAGCACCACTTTCGCCACGAGGAGGCCAGCGAGGCCGGTGACCTGCTGAAGAGCTACGCACAGTCGGCGATGCAGGAGAGCCGGCCGAGGGTAAGGCCGGTGGACATGCTGGGCAGCTACGCGCCCTTCCTCACCATGGTCGGCGTGCCCTCCGTAGATGTCGGCTTTGTGGAGCACGCCACCGGCGAGGAGGCGGGCGGCAGGCGGTCCTCGCTTACCGCTCATTCACACGCCCAAACTACCACCGAAGAGGAGTCCTCAGCGGCCTTCGAGGACCTCCTCTACCCCAGTCGTCCCTATCCGCTGCTGGGCACGCAGTACGACCAGGCGGTGGCGGTGGAGCGCTTCGTCGACCCCGGCTACGCCTACCACCTGACGGTGGAGCAGGTGCTGGCGGAGCTGGTCCGCTCGCTGGCCGACTCGCCCTTCCTCCCCTTCAACCTGCTCGACTACGCACAGCTGCTGCGCGACTTTTCAGTCAAGTCGACCCAGCTGGCGGGGAACATCATGCGCGAGTACCGCAGCAACGCCGACAACACCAGCCTGCAGTTGATGGCTCGCCTTGATCTGAGTAAGTCATTTGATTCGATAAAGGTGGTACAATAAAAATAACAAAACTAACAATCATCATCAACAGAGTCCCTCGAGGCGGCGGTGAACCGCTTCACCAACGAGGCGATACGCTTTCACGCCCGTCAAGACCACGTTGATCTCAAAGAGTAAGTGTGTCACGCTAAACATAACAGTCAAAAATGAGGTCTACAAATAATAATGAAAATGTTTTCACTTACCTAACCATTCCACAGTCCTCTGGCAGTCCGACGCATCAACGACCAGCTGCAGATGGTGGAGCGGCAGTTTCTCGACCACCGCGGCATTCCCAACAACAACCTCAAGCGCCATCTCATCCTCTCGCCCGCCGACAAGCTGAGCTCCATCAGTGGCGCCCTCGAGACGGAGGGCATCTTCCCGGCGCTGCTGGACGAGCTGGATCAGATCATCGACAACAGCTACATTAACGTGTCGGTGATGCGCCTGGAGAAGCACCTGCCGCTGCTGATCAACACCATTCAGAATGCGGCGGATATGCTCGCGGAGAGCTGGTAGTGTGTGTGTGTAGAGATGGTGTTAAGAGAGTGCTTTTTTGTTTGTCTCAGGTTCGATTGCTCTGCAGCTGCTGATTTCAGAGTTGAGCTGGGTTTTCTCTGAAACTCCACCGAAACTTTTGTGATATTGACATAATTCTATTCGTAGTTGTCTCTTCTTTCATTAAAATTATAAAAATTATTTGTAAACATTTTGATTTCTTCTGTCAGTTTAACCGCTTCAGAAAATGGTAATAAATAATGTGACTTGAGTGATAAATTTTGACGGTGGTAAAAGGAGGTGAAAAAGGGAGCTTCAATCATCATTGCTCTTTCGCTTCTTGTTAGAATTGGAGGTCACTTCCTGCAAAGGTCGCTTGAAAGTCGGTTGAGCTGCAGGGCTCTGAAAGCAGAACAGCAGAATTGTTTACAATGAGCTGACAAGATAGACGTGTACTTACCGGAACAAAGGTTTCCATTAGAAGATCGAAATCATCATCGAAATCGTCATCATCGAAAAAGTTGCACTCGTTCTCCTTCTCTTCAGTAGACGAATCTTTCGGCGGCTGATCAGTCGCTTTGGCCGAAGAACTTGAACATGAAGGCACTTGAAAATCACTTCCCCACAGTCGGTTCCTAGCGATTTCCATCTGCGCGCAGGAGACTTCGACGGGGCGGCCACTGGCGGTGGTGAAGACAATCGAGGTCACAGTTGACGTGGTCATTGTGGATTTTCAAAAAGAGTTTTTAAAAAAAAAGTTACAAGTTTGACAGAGGACTGATAAGACTGATTCAGTCTGACTGAAAATGTTTTGACTTGACAATTTAAGCAAATTTCGATTTGCAGCCAGTCATAGACGACGTGACTGAAAAAAAGCGTCTGAAAAAACCGCCTGCAAAAACCCTGATTTTGGGTCTACTGAAAGCGAAAAAAATGCTCTTACCTTGTTAAGATTTGTCGTCCTGTAAATGGTAGAATTTTACGCGCCCAGATGACCCAAAAAATGGCGTTCAAGACTGAGTCAGGCATGCGCGCCGACGCCATCTTTGCCAGACAGCTGGTCGCCATCGTTCATTCGCCTTCAGGATTCCTCTACGCTCGCGCCATTTTCTGAACGTTTCTAATTTGCTATTGAAGAATCTATAAAAAAGTATTGATGACTTTTGTTCCAACACCTTCTCTTATTGTAACGTTTTGTTACTTTTCACCCTTTTCTTTCAGTGGAAGACTCCTCGACAACTGCGGCGGATTCGGTGAAAGTCAAAGGCTTGGGCGCCAATGTTTGGAAAGCCGAAAAGATTGTCGGTGAACGCTCTGACATCTTTCGAGGTATAGAGGTGACCGAGTTCCTCATCAAGTGGGAAGGATACGATGACGACCAGAACACCTGGGAGCCAAAGAAGCACATCTTCGACAAGAGCCTAATTGATGACTGGCGCGCTGAACACCCGGCTGTGCCTTTGCCGAAGAAGCCCAAGTTGGCCGATGTGATCAATGCCAAAGAAGGCCGCAAGAAGGGAAAAATGATCGTTAAGAAGGTGAAGAAGCCTTTCAAGAAGATGGAGGCCGATTCTTCTGCTGCTCCAGATGTCGTAAAAGCTAAGAAACGCAAACCATCAAATCTCATACCGGAGAAGAAGAAGGCAGGCACAGTCACCGTCGTTCCAGCTCCGGTGCCCGTTTTTTCAGGCGGGCCGGCGGTGCGCGTTTCGAAAATTCCCAAAATCATCGGCTTCAGTAAAATCGAGGCAACTGGTGGCGTGACGGTGCAAATCGTCGAGCTCGACCCGAAGAATGCCGCCTAGGCAAACATTGAAGTTGCTCTAGCGCTGATTCGCTAACATTCTCTAATTTCCCTTTCGTTTATCGTGCTTCAAAAAACACCTACCGCAAGATTATAGTTTATAATATATTCCCACATAAAGAACCTCTTTTCGACTAACTTCTTTGAGTGAAAGCTTGTTGTATTGAAGGTAGCAATGGTGATGATGATCTAAACAGTGAGGTGTGTGTGTGTCAGATTGAGTGATTAGATTGTCGTGTTCGTTCGTTCGTATGTTAGTGTTTCTGTTTACGCCTTACTGGCCGATTCTTTTCCTTCGAGAACACTTTTAGGTGGTGCTGCGCTCTTCACCTGGCTCTTCGCCGGCGCGGCTGACTTGCTCGGAGCCTTACTCTTTGCTGCGGACGCTGCTTTACTGGTCGGTTTACTCTTTGCTTTACTAGCGGGTGCTGATTTAGATGCCGCCGCCGCCTTTGACTTGGACTTTACCGCTGATCCTGCGCCAACTTTTGAGCCCACTTTAGAGCCTGCGGCCGCCGATTTCGCTGCCTGGGACTTTGCCTGAGAGACAACTGGTCCTGATTTGATGGCTGAGCCGGCGGCGGCTTTCGGTGATTTGACTTTGGAGCCGGACTTGACTTCACTTGCAACTTTGGAGCCAGCCACTTTGGAGGCCACCGCTGACTTGGCCGTAGATTTGGCCTGCGATTTGGCGCCGCCACTGCCTGATTTGGCCTTCGAGACGCTTCCCGCCACCTTTGAAACCTTGGAAGCGGGCTGAGATTTGACCGCCGATTTGGCTTTCGATTCAGCGGCTTTTGAGGCGGGAGCTTTAGATTTAGGTGGCGGTGATTTGGCTTCGGACTTGGCCTCTGATTTAGAAGCCGCTTTTGAAGCTACTTTGGAAGCAGCTTGAGACACCTTTGAGGCCGGCGGAGACGAGGTCTTCTTGGCCGAGGACGCCTTGGCCACCTTCGAGCCACTGGCGCCCGACTTCTTCACCGCACTGGCCACCCTTGAGCCGGAAACTTTTGAGGCGGCTGAGGGGGGCGCCGACTTTCCCGGAGCACTACCTCCCGACTTTCCATCCACCTTTGAGACATTCGAGGCAGCAACAGACTTTTCTACTTTCGAGCCCTCTTTTGAAACCGGTCCTGACTTGACGGCGGACTCCACCTTTGAGCCGGCTGCTGATCCTACTTTAGAGGCAACTTTCGAACCCGATTTGGCCACCTTAGAGCCACCTGAAACAGCGGAGCCCACTTTGGAGGCTGGGGCCGACTTTCCCGCCCCACCGTGCGTCACCGCATCGCTTTTGCCGGCGGCGGTGACCACCGAAACGGGCGCCGCCTTACTTCCTCCTCCTCCACCACCACTTTTGCTAATACTGCCACCAGGACCGACGACTCCACCGGCAATGACAGCTGCCGTCCCAGGAAAGACTTCGTGGAACCAGGGATGGCGACCGATGCGCTCAAAGGTCAGCCTCATCATGGCATTTGTGGTCAGCAGCTGACTGAGCAGACTGATCAGCTCCGGGCTGCTGTCTTTGATCTCCTGCACGTTGCCCTGCAGCTCATCCTCAATCTTCGGATTTTCCTTCTTCACGTCGTGCGGATACTCGAGCGTTGCCATGAAGTAGATCACCGCGCCGTACGACCAAATGTCGGCAATGATTGGGTCTGAAAAGAAAGGAGTTTTAATTGATTTAGTTTTATTAGTATACTACAGCTACCAAACTCCTCCTTCTTCTCGTCGCCGTACACCTCGGGCGCCTGGTAGTCGGGCACGTCGCGGCTCTTCTTCTCCGAAGGAACGCAGGGAAAGTTAAGAATGTCCTCCTTCGCCGGATTCCAGTAGATGACGGCGTCGTAGAAACCGGTCAGACGGACCTGCAGGTCGGAGTTGACGAGGAGGACGCGGCGTGGTTTGATTCTAAATATAACTAGTTAAACTCTACGCCAAAACTTCCTCATCACTACCTCACTTACCCTCGATGGCAGATGCCCATATCCCCGAGAAAGTCCATCGCCTTGTACAGCTGCCTTGCCCACTGACAGATGATCTGCTCCTCTTGCTGGCCGTACTTGGAGAGAAAGGAGCCGACATCGTAGCGATTGGCGAACTCCTGGATGATGATAATGGTGCCGCCCTTGTCGAAGATGTCCCACGTGGAGAGCACATAGGGGTGCTTCTTGCCCACCTGGCGGAGCATCTTCAGGTAGAGGCGGTTGGGAATGCGGGCGTCCTCGGAGAGCAGGTCGGCGCTCTCGAAGATTTTCGCCACCATGCCCGCCTCGGGGTAGTCGGCGTGGGTGGCCTTCACCACCCGACACCGGCTGCCCATCTTCCCGTCCAGGCTCTTGTCGGCGTTCTGCTCGATGGTGTACTTGTTGAAGGGCGGCTTGTCGGCCTCGGCCGGTTGCGCTCCGTCCTCCTTGAGGATCTTCTCCACGTTAATCTTCAGCAGCATCTTCATGTAGGCGAGCCGCTTGTCGTCCAGCGTGAAGCCCTCGGTGCCCGCCTGAGGGACGAACTTGGAAACGGCTTTTGGGTCAGAGTCGACGTAGCTGGGCGTGATTCGCTGCTGTCTGCTGGGCTTTCCAGAACCATCTTCCGAAGCTTCCTCACCGCTGACTGCTTTGCTCTGCTCGGCTTTGCTTCCCTCTTTGCTCTGCTCGGCTTTGCTGCCTTCTTTGCTTGCTGGCGCTGATTTCGAAGCTGCCTCTTTTGAGCCGGCTACTTTGGAAGCCACTTTGGATCCAGAGGCCTTGGAGCCAGCTTTAGAGACAGCATTGCCTGATTTGGCCGCTTTAGAAGCTTCTTTGGAGCCGGCAGCTTTAGACGGCGCCTTTGACTTCGATTTGACCGCTGAGCCTGATTTCTTCTCCTCTTCCTCGTCAAAAGCGCTGCCCTCTGCTTTGCTCTTCTCCGGTGGACTTTTGCTGGCCGGCTCTTTCGACTTCTCTTCGATTGCGCTTTCCTTTGGTTCTGCCACTTTGGACTTTTCTTCGGCCGGTTCTTTTTCCTTCTCTTCCTCCTCGTCCCTCTCCTTCTTCGAGGAGATCTTGCTCACCGAGACCATCTTTTTGGTGATGTAGGGCATGGTGATAAAAATAAAGTCAAGTTTGTTGTTGTTGCTGTTGCTGTTAAGAAAGATTGTGACAATGGTTTACTTTTCAACAAAAGTTTTTAAAGATAAAAAAAGTTCTACTTGTTTATTAAAAAAATGTTAAATGATCGGATAATTTGATAATTCGAGTATTTGAGGTTTATTTCGTCAATGTTGGTCATTTTTCTACATCAGTTTGTTTGCAAAAGTCATCTATTAGATGACATCTAAATCTTCTTATTCTACACTTTAACAAGTTGATCTTTTAAACTATTGGCACCATTAGCTCTAGTAAGAACGTTTAATTATTTTGGCCTAACTAAAATTAACTTTTTTTTGATCATTCGAAAGAGAAGAATGTCAGTTCTGATGAAGAAAAGGAAGCAGAGATGTTCAACTGTCAGCCAACAGGTTTTCAAATTGCGAAACCTAAAGACCCCGACAAAGAGGAGGCAAAAGAAAAGAAAACTGATTTAGAGAAGAAAGAAGAATCTGCTAAGGAGCTTGAAAAGGAGAAGTCTGAAAAGACGGAGAAAACCGATTCAAAGAAAGAGTCTGGGAAATTTTTAGTGTACAG
>NW_016180014.1:0-6968 GCF_001687245.7 Rhagoletis zephyria | reverse complement strand
AATGTGACGGCGAATTGAACCTCCACCCTCGGCTGCTGCTGTTGAAGTGGCAGACGAATTTGTTCGATTTGCAAATTTTCATAACAACGGTTGCCATAACCTGCTGTCTCCGTTAGCGATTGTTTATCTCCCGCGATACATCTGGGGCGATGAATCGCTTGTGGAGACCACAGAATGCATGATCCAACTACACAAGATCTGACAAGAGGTTTGTTCCACACGAGCCCGCGGGTACTCACGGGTGCCCAAAGCAGCCCAGCATGATTCAACAACTACAGGTTGTAGCAATCGTACAAAAACAACATTTACCGTTGGTATGAACTCCTTGTGTCATCAACATCTTCTTTATCTATTCATATTCGTGTGTATATGTACACCCTGCATACCAGGATTTCATAGAATTCTGAAAGGTTTCACAATTTTTTTAAGAATTTTCTTTAAGAAATCATACAGATATTTCTTTTCTAGTTCTAGTANGACATAAAACCTGTAAGTGGGAACACATTTGAGAGAGTAACTGAGCAACTGTTCCTAGTCAGAAGTTACAGGATTTAGTCCGGAGTTTCTTTTCCTGTAAGTTCATGAAAAGTGTCAAACGATCAGCTGATTTACATGTGCAATCAAAAACAGAAAGCGGTGAAAGCAAAGAACCTTATATTTGTTAAAAAATGGAAGTAAACAACGAAATATTTGAATATGTATAGATTTTAATAATTATTTAGTGATATTTCAGCCAAATCAGTGTAGTACCAATGACATGTAAACAAACCGTCTGACGTTTTTACAGGAAATAGTGCTATTTGCGTTCCTATGCACTTCTGCATCTGTTCTCCTTTTACTCTCATTTGAGAGAGCAAAATTGTAGTTTGACAGTTCCACAGGTTTTAGTCCGAAGTTCAAAGGAACAGACTAATAGCTTCTATCGCTATCACCTGTAATTGATGCGCCTTGGCAGCCCAGAAAGCGTTCCTCACGCTAGAAAAATGGGTAATAGAGAGCGAATACGTTCCACTTTTGGATCGTAAATATCTTCTTCTTTGTGCACGAAACAGCCCGGACTTTAGCTTCGTTCCCCACGCTTTCCGGGCTGCTCCGGTAATTAGAGAGTAAAAATAAGTTACTCTCTCACAAGTGTCAAAAATGTGCCAACACGTGCCAAAAGTGCCCAGAGCGTGAGGAAAGCAAAAAACCACATTTCGAGCCCGGAATCAACATATCAGCTCTAAACAATGATTTACGTGTATTTATCTTATATGGCTAGTAAAATTACCAAATAACTACATTTTCTGAAAATTCCTGTGATATTTTCCACTTTTGTTTTTATAAAATTTGCTTTCGGATTTAAACAACAACAGCAGTTATTCCAAAGNCAAAGTTCGGGATTTTCAACTCGACCTTAGGGGTTCCCACCTAAGGCCTTCATTTGGGGGGAGTAGTGTGGGAACTTAGCATTAAAGCATCGCATCTGGCAGCACTGTTTTCAGTTTTCTTTATTGATATTCGTACTTTGAGCTTTATCGTTTTTCTTTTCGTGCGTTAGAATCTTCTAGAAGCGTCTACTTGCAACACGCACCAAAAAGTGTTCTTTAGTTTTGCTAAGCATTCAATTTGTGAGTTAATAAAGATTGTTAAGTTTTATTATATCTACATCTGGAGTTTTATTACCCCACATAATTGGTGACCCCGACGTGAATTTTCGCCACTGGGTTGAAGGTCGCGAATTCGTTGTGAGGACGGATCACAAACCACTAATTTTCGCGTTCCGGCAGCAATCAGATAAGTCATCCCCACGCCAAATCAGACAGTTGGGATTCATAAGCCAATTCACCACCAACTTGGAATACATTTCCGGATCAGACAACAACGTTGCAGACACCTTTTCTCGGGTTGAAACCATGCATCTGCCAGCAGTTATCGACTACGATGAGCTATCACGCGCACAGACCTCGGACGAAGAGCTGCAAAACCTACTTGCGCGCAACGAAACGTCGTTAAGATTTCAAACTTTAACCTTCGGCCCTAACGCTCAAGCTGTACACTGTGACGTTTCGACCAACAACATCAGACCATTTGTACCGGCGCTGCTACGTCGAAAAATTTACGAAGCACTACACAATCTTGCACACCCCAGCGGCAGAGCCACAGTTAAAATCATAGCTCAGCGGTATGTGTGGCCGGCTATGAATAAAGATATTACACAGTGGGCTCGCGAGTGTCTTCCATGCCAGCGCTCTAAAGTGGGTCGCCATGTACATCCAACACCTGCCGCATTCCCTAGCCCAGACGAGAGATTCGACCATGTCCATTTGGATCTAGTCGGACCTTTGCCTGAATCTCAAGGCTTTAGGTATTGTATGACAATGGTCGATCGCTTCACAAAATGGCCCGAAGCAGTACCCATTAAAGACGTCACGGCAAACACGGTTGCCAATACATTCTATTCCCATTGGATTGCGCGCTACGGATGCCCCAAGCTGCTCACCACTGATCAAGGCACACAATTTGAAAGTGCGCTCTTTTCGGCTCTTTCGCATTTAGTGGGCAGCAAACGCATTCGCACGACGGCATATCACCCCGCAGCAAACGGGTTAGTAGAAAGATGGCACCGCACGCTGAAAGCGGCAATCATGTGCCACCAAATTCCACAATGGACTCAGGTCCTGCCAACAGTCTTATTGGGGCTTAGAACCTATTACAAGGAAGACCTGAAGGCATCACCGGCAGAATACCTATACGGAACAACACTCCGAGTTCCAGGCGAATTTTTCTTATATGGACATCCGCCAGTGGATTCGCAGGTTTTCCTCAAGGATTTCCGATCCCATATGAGAAAAATCAGACCAGCGCCCACTGCTCACCACTGCCGACAGAAAACCGTTTGCTTCAAAGAAACGTCTACATGCACACACGTATTTCTGAGAGTTGACGCAACCAAGCGACCCCTAGACCAACCGTATTCAGGTCCGCGCACAAAGTCAACAAAAGGTTCGACGAACGGGTTTTCACAATTGAGGTAAACGGCAGGGAAACGAATGTAAGCATCGAGCGCCTTAAACCAGCCCATTTGGGCAGCGCCGAGGTTTTCGACAGTACACCCCACAGACGTGTTCTCATCCAACCTAAGAACCCGCAGCAGCCTTACACATCAACGAGTCTGCCCATGCAACAAAGTAGGAGCCACACCAAGACAGCGCAAAGCTCGGGATTTTCAACTCGACCTTAGGGGTTCCCACCTAAGGCCTTCATTTGGGGGGAGTAGTGTGGGAACTTAGCATTAAAGCATCGCATCTGGCAGCACTGTTTTCAGTTTTCTTTATTGATATTCGTACTTTGAGCTTTATCGTTTTTCTTTTCGTGCGTTAGAACCTTCTAGAAGCGTCTACTTGCAACACGCACCAAAAAGTGTTCTTTAGTTTTGCTAAGCATTCAATTTGTGAGTTAATAAAGATTGTTATGTTTTATTATATCCACATGTGGAGTTTTATTACCCCACNCAGCAAACGGGTTAGTAGAAAGATGGCACCGCACGCTGAAAGCGGCAATCATGTGCCACCAAATTCCACAATGGACTCAGGTCCTGCCAACAGTCTTATTGGGGCTTAGAACCTATTACAAGGAAGACCTGAAGGCATCACCGGCAGAATACCTATACGGAACAACACTCCGAGTTCCAGGCGAATTTTTCTTATATGGACATCCGCCAGTGGATTCGCAGGTTTTCCTCAAGGATTTCCGATCCCATATGAGAAAAATCAGACCAGCGCCCACTGCTCACCACTGCCGACAGAAAACCGTTTGCTTCAAAGAAACGTCTACATGCACACACGTATTTCTGAGAGTTGACGCAACCAAGCGACCCCTAGACCAACCGTATTCAGGTCCGCGCACAAAGTCAACAAAAGGTTCGACGAACGGGTTTTCACAATTGAGGTAAACGGCAGGGAAACGAATGTAAGCATCGAGCGCCTTAAACCAGCCCATTTGGGCAGCGCCGAGGTTTTCGACAGTACACCCCACAGACGTGTTCTCATCCAACCTAAGAACCCGCAGCAGCCTTACACATCAACGAGTCTGCCCATGCAACAAAGTAGGAGCCACACCAAGACAGCGCAAAGCTCGGGATTTTCAACTCGACCTTAGGGGTTCCCACCTAAGGCCTTCATTTGGGGGGAGTAGTGTGGGAACTTAGCATTAAAGCATCGCATCTGGCAGCACTGTTTTCAGTTTTCTTTATTGATATTCGTACTTTGAGCTTTATCGTTTTTCTTTTCGTGCGTTAGAACCTTCTAGAAGCGTCTACTTGCAACACGCACCAAAAAGTGTTCTTTAGTTTTGCTAAGCATTCAATTTGTGAGTTAATAAAGATTGTTATGTTTTATTATATCCACATGTGGAGTTTTATTACCCCACAGAAGCAAAACAGAAATAGCAAACTTCAAAATTACGAACGTCGCACACTTTTTTCTCAATTGCTATTACAAATGGCTGCTTCTCAACCGGTCAGATCTGTTCTAATTGGTTCATGCACAGAATGGGCCTCCGCAAACCAGTGATGAAATTGATGGTACAATTGTACTTTTTTGGTACATTTTGGAAGCCAAAAGGACATTGGTACTACATTGTCACGATACGGTACTGCACCACAATTATTTCGAAATACCACACTCTATTTACTTGTAGATTTGAATTTTTGTGCGTAGAAATATAGTCAACTTTTTTCTACCTTGTTTAAGTAAATACGCGGCGTTTATTAAAAACAAAGCTCTTACTTAAATAAAAAAAAAGTTGCTAAAATTATAGGACTATTCATAAAATTTTCCAGTAAGTACTAGCAGCGAGAGAATAAAAGAATCATAGCGAGTAAAATTGAGGGGAAGACAAAATTATCAGAAAAAGTTATTGAATGCAAAACCAGTAAAAACGTGCAACTTACGCCATTCTGACTTTCTAATAATTAAATTTGGTAGGAGTATTTTTGTATTCTCCACACAAAATTATCCAGCAGCAAAAATTCTGAGCAGTTTGCAAAAACTTGCAATCTTCGAAACAGCTGATGACTTTCGCAGTTGCAATAGGTGGTCCATTTGGTAATTTATTATCCGCTTGGTGCATTGCCCCCGAATTGGATTTTTTTCTATTGAATACTTTTGTATTGGAAAAATGTTTTTAACATATAAATGAATTATCTCGGAATGAATAAGTTTAATTCTAACAAATATTTTTGATACCACATCATGACGCATTCCAAAATAAAAGAATCTCCTTCAGCACCCTTGCTTGTTTCACAAAAATTAAGTAGATATAGCTACAAATGTGCCTTTAAAATTATCCCATTTTCATCATCCCATCAACTGACAAATTCAGGTCATAACCTTTCAGCATTATTATCTATTTTGGTACATTTCTGGGAAAAATATGGTACAATTGAAAAATGTTATAAGGCAGCCATAGTTGACACACTAACATTAGAAAATTAGAGACTAATAGTAAATTAACCAAACTAAACTTATATTCCTTTGTTTTGTTTATTCACATGTTTGTGATCAGCAGACTTTTTTACTTGTAAGTTTTCGCAGGTAAAACTTTTTCCAGCAGAAATTGGCACATCTCAGTGTCATTTTCCGTTCTAGATTGCCCCCACTTTGTAAGATTTTAAGTACGAGAACACTTATTAATTTGTTTATTTCTATAAAAAGAAATATTTTGCAAAATATTTTTGTGAAACTTCCATTCCGTTAAATGCAACGGTTTTTTGGAAATTTTTTGTACATGTAACTATGTACGTATGGCCTTTTAAACGTTGGTACTTTTTCCGTTTATCTAGTACACTTTTTTTGCCATTTGGGACAAAATTAAAAAACTCATTTATCATCCCTGCCGCACACTGGACTGCTCAGTCCGCCTAAAACCGGTTTTGTGAGGATAAGAGAGGGAAGAGAGTTCGAGTTCATAAACGAAAGACACAAGATCACGCGGGAAGGAAAGAAAGAAAAAAGTTATTTTCTAGCTGCCGAAATCTCGACGCCATCCTTGTTGTAAGAAGTAAACAACGAAGAGAACGGAGAAAACCGCGAAATTGTTGAACGCATGAATAATCATTTTCATTATGAAAATTCTTCTATAAATCATGTCGTTGTGTTAAATTATTCTTTAGCTTATGTGTACACACGTTGTCACAGGCAAAAATGAAGAAAATTGCAGTAAAAAGCCACCACCAAATTGTAAACAACGAAGAAATGTAAACAAACGGCTAATGTCAAAATCGTTAAACTTTTTTCCTAAATGCGATTCTAACGGGCTACTCTCCTGCCCGCGTGATCTTGTCTTTTTGGTTCATAGTTCGAGTTTACCTCGCTCATTTCAGTCCGCGAAAATCACGGATTGACGGTGGACTGACACGCCCACATAAACAACATGTTTTCTATTTCGTTTTGTTTGCATCAGTGTTGCCACAATTTTTTTTATATTTTATTTTTATATTTTTTTTATAAATCCTCGGAAAAAGTTACCAAATTCAACAAAAAATTACCAAACTTATTTTATGTGCAGAACTGTACAAACATACATATCGAGCCCTAACCGCCATAATAACGTAACCGACATTTTTTTTTTTAATTTTCTTTTTGATGCGGAAATGTTCCTAGAGCATCAAAAAGAAAATTTTGAAAAAAATGTAGCTTACGTTATTTTGGCAGTTAGGGCTCGATATATATGTATATCCAAAGATACCAAGCTTTTCAGGCAATCAGCGCTCTATTAACCTAAAATTTTTACGAAAGTTTGTTGAATTTTTTTAAATATTGAACAAAGTTTGAATTTGTTAGAGCTCTGTTAAAGAAAGAAAAATATTTTTTTAAAAAATAACCAAAATTAAGTTACTAAAAAAATAATATGTTAAAACTTGTCAAAATATGGTGCAGCTATAATTTTTTCGACCACTGTATGTAAACAAGTGACAAGAAAATATA
>NW_016180013.1:0-6969 GCF_001687245.7 Rhagoletis zephyria | reverse complement strand
AGAGGACGTGAAGATACTTGAAACGGTGGTAAAAAAACCAACTTGTCCAACAATCTGGTTTCCGTAAAAGGCATTCCTGTGAAAGCGCTTTAAATTTGGTTATCGATAATTGGAAAGAAGACTTGAGTAGAAATAAACATATTGTAGCTGTTTTCCTAGATTTGAAACGTACANCGCTAATTGGAAAGAAGACTTGAGTAGAAATAAACATATTGTAGCTGTTTTCCTAGATTTGAAACGTGCTTTTGAGACAATCAACCAAATTCTGTTACCAAGGAAGTTGCTTAATATAGGTATCGCTGGTACAGAACTAAGATGGTTTGAGGACTTCGTTACGAATCGGAGTCAAAGAACATTAATTGGATGAGTAATATCAAATAAAAGAGGTGTATCAGTTGGGCTACCGCAAGGGTCTGTACTAGCTTCCATTTTGTTTAATATTCATATTAATGACATTACTGATTGCATAAAATACTGTGATATGAAATTATTCGCTGATGATACGTTAATTATGCTGAGTGGAGATAATATTAGTGAAATATCCACTAAGTTACAAAATGACCTAAATAAAGTCTACGATTGGCTATGCATGAACAGACTTAAATTATACGTTAATAAAACCAAATTTATGGTTATATCAAGGAGAAATCTTGAGGACAGTGGGCTGCAGAATTTGTATATAAACAACGAAGCAATTGAAAAAGTTAGAACATTCAAATACTTAGGAATAAAAATCGATGATAAACTGAATTTCAATGAGCACATTGATTTTACGGTGGGAAAGATAGCCAAAAAATTATACTTTATGCAACGAACCTGCAGATATTTAGGTAGAAGGTACAAGACTATGGTTTATAGATCTATAATCGAACCTCATTTCATCTATTGCCCAACAATATTTTTTATAATGAGAGATAGTCAAATTTACAAATTACAAAAACAACAAAACCGAGCGATGAGATTCATCCTTACTAAGCGCTATGACACACATATCAGAGATATGTTGGCCACTCTAAATTGGTTGAGCATTAAACAACAGCTGTTTTACTATACAATGAAGTTTATTAAAAATATTATTGATGGAAACTTGCCTGATTATTTGAATAGTAACATAAAGTATGCCAATAATGTACACTCCAAGAATACTCTAAGCAAAATGATTTCAATCTACCTGCCTATAAAACTGAAGGTGATAAATGCAACTTGTATTACAAAGGGTTAAAATATTATTTAATGAATTGCCAAAGGATATTAAATGTAGCAATATAAATGACAACAATTGTTGTACCATTATTGACNATCTTGAGGACAGTGGGCTGCAGAATTTGTATATAAACAACGAAGCAATTGAAAAAGTTAGAACATTCAAATACTTAGGAATAAAAATCGATGATAAACTGAATTTTAATGAGCACATTGATTTTACGGTGGGAAAGATAGCCAAAAAATTATACTTTATGCAACGAACCTGCAGATATTTAGGTAGAAGGTACAAGACTATGGTTTATAGATCTATAATCGAACCTCATTTCATCTATTGCCCAACAATATTTTTTATAATGAGAGATAGTCAAATTTACAAATTACAAAAACAACAAAACCGAGCGATGAGATTCATCCTTACTAAGCGCTATGACACACATATCAGAGATATGTTGGCCACTCTAAATTGGTTGAGCATTAAACAACAGCTGTTTTACTATACAATGAAGTTTATTAAAAATATTATTGATGGAAACTTGCCTGATTATTTGAATAGTAACATAAAGTATGCCAATAATGTACACTCCAAGAATACTCTAAGCAAAATGATTTCAATCTACCTGCCTATAAAACTGAAGGTGATAAATGCAACTTGTATTACAAAGGGTTAAAATATTATTTAATGAATTGCCAAAGGATATTAAATGTAGCAATATAAATGACAACAATTGTTGTACCATTATTGACAACAAAAATTGTACCATTATTGCAGGACGCTTCCAATTTAGTGCTGCATTGACAGGCTTCTGGACTATCCATCGCAATGCATACGCACAACGTATACTGTTGCACCACGCCAACATAAGTATACTGTTCCCATAAGCATCTGAAAAGTAGCCGCAGCTCATCCCAAAGTGCCTCACTAGATCGAATCAGTGCATTGCCGTTTAGATGCTTGTTGCGCACTTTATCTATGTACATGCATAATCGGTCATTACACCGCAGCCGAATCGTACAATCATTGCTTTGACATGATTTGGAAGTCAGCAGCATTGTCAGTCACTAATATTGGGCGATCCATATACGTAGCTTTTACTTTGTATTTTAGTTTAGCTATAAGAGAAGAAAGTCTACTGGAATTCGGTACTGGTCGCTGTCTCAAAAGTGAGTGCCAATCTTCCGGAAAGGCTTCACGCTGTACCATTCCTACTATGCATTTAAGACTGCGCTGTAACTCAGTAGTTGATAACAGCTGCAGAAATGAAGGGCCGCGCCACCATAAGTCGCAATGAATGAGTCGTGATGGATTTATTCCACGACTTGATATATCTGCGGGATTGTTTTCTGATACTACATGATGCCACTGAAAGACTGATGTGTTTTCTAATATTTTATTAATTCGGTGCGATATAAAGATTTTCCATCTACTCGGCTCCCCCGGATCCAATGCAGGACGTTTGACGAGTCAGTCCACATGAAAATATTAGAGTGGTCAATTGCAATAGAGAAGGTAGTGATATTTATACTTAACAGCTTAGAAGCCAGAATGGCTCCACATAACTCGGCTCGCGGAATGGCATCTTGGGCTTTATGGGGTTAACTTTACATTTCGCGGAGACGATATTGATGAGTACCTTTCCGTTTTCGTCTGTTCCTCGAAGGTACGCCACAGCTGAGTGGGCGGAAACGGATGCGTCGCAAAATATGTGTAGCTCACAACCCTTTCTCTGATCGATCATTAACCAACGTGGAACCTTAACTTGCGATATTTGGTGAAAACCTTCTCCGAATGTTGTCCAGCCTCTTCGAAGTTCTGGGGGCATCCCAGCTACTTCAATTGCGCCACAGCTCCTGTAAGATAAGCTTCGCTGATATAATGACCGGATTAAACCAACCGAGCGGGTTAAATAAGCGGACGACGCTGTGCGTGGTTGGATTTTCAGTCTCAAACTGGAAATTAGCCTTAAATTCGAATTCGTCGGTAATGGGGTCCCAATATAGGCCCAATGCCTTAATTGAATCTGTCGGTGTGAATTGCATCTTACTCTTTGAGTGCCTGTGCTCCGCCGGTATGCCACTCGGCAGAGTTGGATGATTACTCGCCCACTTCCGTAGTTCAAAGGTAGCAGTTCGCAAAATTGATATTGTTTCGTCTCGTACACGCAACGAAAGTTCTAAAGAGTTCCGCTTCGTCTTGAGCCAGTTGATTTATTATACGAATTGCCTATATGGTGCGGAATGCGTCCCTAACATCACTGTCGAGCAATAATATTCCTGAATCGGTTCACCTGGCCTTTCTTCTTCATTAACTTCGATACACCGAAACATTTTCTCTATGTCTGCTATGAATACATATTTCATAGTACGCCAATTTAAAGGATCACGGGAAAATCCTGCTGAAGTGCCGGACCCGTTGGTAGGATGTAATTTAATGATTCTCCGTTAGTGGTTTTCATAGAGGCATCGAACACGATTCGAACTTTAGTACTTGCTGCATCCATCTTTACTACCGGATGATGAGGTAGATAACAACATGTAAAACGTTCACTTGCGCCATCCGTAGAACAATGTTGGTCTTCAGTATATCTTACCGGTTTCATTTGCTTCAGTCGCAAATATTCGTTAATCGTATCGATATAAATTTTTCTTAAATCAGCATCTTTCGATAACCGACCTTCAACGTATTTCCCGCTGGGTAGTCTTTTGTGAGTGCTTTGATATAGGTCCTCACACCAATTATCTTCAGTAGTAAGGGCGCGTGATTCACCCATCTCCGCTAGCTCCCAGAACTTCCTTAATAAAGTGTCGACTTTCATTTCCGTATTCGTAGATATAAATGATACACTTTTCGGAGATTGTGAGCCCGTGGAATTTTTTCCCGATATGATATAACCAAGCGTAGTCTCTTGAGCTATACGGAATCCACTGCCTGCACGACGAAAATCACTTAAGATACGCTCATCATAAATGTCGTTTCCTAAGAGCACATCTACGGGTTGCGGTTGGAAGTATCTTGGGTCAGCGAGACGTATGCCATCCAAAAGATCAAAATTAGTCACCAGATTTCGCGATGGTAGTACACCGCACACCTTGGGTAAAACGTAAGCCACAGTTTGATACTGTATTTGGGAGTATGTGCACGCAGAAACGGCCTTTGGTCACTTTGGATCCTGATAATCCGATCACTTCGATATGGGGCTTATCACAAGGAAGCCCAATAACCTGTACTGCTCTTTCCGGCAGAAATGTAGCCTGGGACCCTTGATCCATTAGGGCTCTGGAGTCACAAGGCTGACCGGTAGCTGATTTTATGCAAATAACCGGTAATAATAAGGTAATAAAACATCAAATCTCATTCGAGGGATTGGTTGGTTGGGAATATCACTCATCTCCGGTGTGGCAGCCACATGTAAAGCGGCTACTGCTGTGGGAGCTGTGGCGGTAGGTGCAGATGCTGAAATTCTCGTTCCACATGGATCAGGGTATGATACCGGCCACCACATGTCCCACAATTACGACGGCTACTGCATTTTTCGGACGGATGATTATATCCAAGACAAGTAAAACACAGTTTATACCTTTCCACGGCTGCCCTTTTATCGACGACGTTCATTTCTTGGAATTTCGGCCATTCCCTTACTGGATGATCCGATTTTTCGCATATGGGACAAACAACAGTCTTCTTCGCGACATGCATTGACTTAACTTGCTTCTTGCCGTACGGTGCCAAACCTTCTACTTTACGCTGAGAAGAGGTAATAGATTGCGCTTGCTTTGCGCTTGTTCGTGATGATGTAACGTCATCATGAGGTACTGCTCATCTAGAAGCGAACACAATTCAGAAAAAGTTGGAATACTAGTTTGTTTTCTTAACGAGCGATCCCACCCGGTGGGCAATGAGTTCGGCAGCTTCTTCACCATATAATACACAAGAATTTGATTTTGCGCCATTACGTTTATTCCCAGCTTCGCGATTGAATTTACACAAGATCTGCACGTTTGAGTAAAATGCTATAACGACGCAGCGTTTTCTCTTATCAAATCTGACTGCCGATCCAAGATATCCATGTAATGGGTGAACAATATACGCTTATTATCGTACTGTTTACACAACATTTTCCATGCTTCTTCATAGTTCTCCCCAATAAGACTGACGTGCTCTATGTCTTGTGCAGCAATGTCCGTAAGAGCGGATTTGAGATAATGAAAACGTTGCAGATTATTCAAACTCGTATTTTGGTGAACTCGATCCAAGAATATTTCTTTGAACCCTGGCCAATCGATATATTTGTCACTAAAGGAGGTTAATTTAACTTCAGGTAGAGGTACTCTGTTTGACGCCAAAATAGCAGTGCTATTGTTTAAAGCGGGGGCTCGCCCAACTTCCGATACAGCTGGGATGCACTTTTCTCGAGGAGAGTCCCGTATGCAGACTACTACGTCTAGATATGTCTCTTTAAACTGTTCACAAATCCCAGCGTCCACGTATGACTTCCGTATTTCAGCATTGTTTGATTGGCGAACCAAGATACGATGATTGGCACGGAACTCTGTGCGATATGAAGCCAAAGATTCCAAACGTGCATGGTGATAAGATTCAGTGATTACTCGCCCACTCGTGACGAGGAGCCTTTCTTAAAGTTTCGCAAAGTTGTTTGTATTGACTGCATAAGAGGCTTTTGCTCTTCCACCAGCTCAACTGCGTTAAGATCTTTTTCCGCCATACTCCACCTAACCAGCACAAGAATATCAATGCACTTACCTCGTGTTAGAGGTTATGCGAAGTTGGATACCCGAATAGCCGCTGCAGATCCTCACAGGAGGCACCAATGTTGATTAAAAGATAGTGTTGATTAAAAGATAGTGGATCCGCCTCGGTTATAGATAAATAATCCAACAACCGCTTGCTCTTTAATGACTATGTATTCGACTTAGCTATTAAGAAAATTTTTATTTTATTTTGTACATATGTATATTTTTGGCTGTGCCAGTTGTGCTGTCAGCCAAGAAAACAAAAACGCGGGCGAAGACTTAAGACACGAACTTTTCTTGCACAGAAAATGAAATGAAAAATTATTTCATAAATGGGCAGTGCACCCTAATTATAAAATATCTGGAAGTTGATATGATCCAGCGCATACGCCCCTCTCATTCTTAGCGTTAAGTTCTCAATTTTTTTTTTCTCTTTTTGTTCTCTAGCAGAACGTTCCCAGACGTTCGCTCTTATTTCCGCCTCCTTGAGAACGTTGCCGATAATTTCGTTCCCATTTTGTTCTCATTAAACGCGTTCCCGAAAGTTTTGTTCTCATTGCACTCATCTTGATAAGTTCCCGAAAGCTTTGTTCTCATTTAGTCCTTTACGGAAACGTTCCCGAAACCTTTTGTTCTCATTTCGTTCCCATTAAAACTGCTCTCAATAATTTGCTTCCTGTTTAGTTCTTTTGAGGGAACGTTCTTGCCATGCATGGAATTTTAATTGAAGAATGTTTTTCTTGATTGGGCTGAATACCAATATTTTCTCGGACACGCGATTGGGCTGCCAATTTACACAAAAATTTGGGAAAATGCCCCATTGTATGACTCAGTCTTTATATTTCTATCGGAGATGGGCGAACGCGGTGGTTTTCGCATTCAACGAACAACGCTTGAATATATTTAGTAAACTCTGTAGGCTCGGACGCAATAGAAAATAAAATTAAATTGATTGCGATTCCTTCTCTTCTTCTTATTTGGCGCTGTAATCGCCTAAGCGATTTTGGCCGAGTT
>NW_016180012.1:0-6970 GCF_001687245.7 Rhagoletis zephyria | reverse complement strand
TTGAAGTCTTACTTAGTTGGAAACGACCCGGAGAGGCCCTACCTCACTCTCGCTAATATGTAAAGTCTTTCAGACGTTTTCTTGAGTCCTTTGTATATTTGTGCATGTAAGTACCTCATTTTTCAAGTTTCTGCTAAAGCGGAGCTACTAAGCCCACCTATCTCCGTTCATCATTCAATTATTGTCATCTAGCTAAACTAACGGAAACGGGCAGTTTCAATAGGGTCAGACCAAATGGAGTCGGGTGTTAGTTCAGTGGGATTGAGCTGGCATGCGAAGAGGGGTTTGTGTCATGCGGGCAGTCTCCAAATGCCGGAAACTCATTGGATATATTGGGGTGGAGCCTGGACAGGTAGCTGTTGAGCCGGCTATAGTATCCAGACCGTAACTGGGCCAGTCTAACGCGGGTCTCTCTTGGCAGTTTAAGCTCAGTCTCTGGTGATTGGGCTCAGACTGGGCATTCATAGGCCGGGATTCGTGGTAGACGGTGACTGACTTCCTACGAAGCTCGTCGGTACGTTGTCGGGTCCAATGGTTGGTCGATGTATGTCTCGACCGCGTCCTTATGTATGAATAAGTGCCCCGTGACGTGCCTGGGCGGAGGCTCCTCCTCTAGCAAGGGTCTATTAGGTTGTTCACCCCACCAGAAACTTCTTACAGAGCATTTTGTTGTGCTCCCTTACGGGGAGCATTTGGGCCTCGCTGTGTAGGTGGTGCTCAGATGACATCAGAAGGCACCCTGTCCAAGTCTGGAGTGCGGCGCTTTGACAAGTCTGTACTTCGTCCACTGTGTCCAACTTGTCTCCGGCGACCAAACTGGCGTAGCATAATTTAGAACCGGCCGGCCAATTGCTTGGCATGTTACCAGAAACGTTTCCTTGTCTTTGCCTCATTGCGGCTTCGTACTTCATTGACAACAGCGGTTGTGTAAGTGGAGAAAGAGACCAAGCTATCAAAGGTGACCCCTAAAATGTTTAGGTTGTTTAGGTTAGGTTAGGCTGTCGGTATTGGTGTGCCCAATTAAAGCCTGACCTCCTTCCTCTAGGTGGTGATTTCTTTGGGGAGAGTGTTCAGCTCCTCCTTTCAGTGAAGAAGCGAGAAAGGCTGAAGGGATAGCCGTTTACTTTTGGGCAGAGGTTATCACTTTCATTCCCAGATGCCAATATCGAGCAGTCATCATGGATGAGATCAGGGAACTCACTCAGGTGGCTGGGGGAGCTTCGAGATGGTTGAACAGTAAGGGAGAGAGGACACCACCTTGCGGAGGCCCTTGTTTTATCCTTCTGGGGTTTGACGTCTGATCTCGGAAGATCACTGACGACTTTCGACCACTCATATAATTCTTCAACCACCATTTTAGTCCCTGTGGGAGGAAGGTAGCCGCAATGTCTTCTAGTAGCTTGGAATGGCAGACGGAGTCAAACCCCTTTGACAAGTCTCTCACAGGGCGGTTGCGGGTTAGGCCACGAGTTATTTGGGCGTTTATGGGGTTTAGTGCTGTGGTTGTGCTGGGCTCGGGTGGTGGGTGAAGTACGGGAGTAGCAGGGCCTCTAGTGTCTTCGCGACCAGGTAAAGGGGCGTTATCGGGCGATAAGAGTAGTCTTTGTTGGCGATGTTGGAATGATGAAAGTGGCCATTGACAGATTGAGGACCTCCGTTAGTTGTGGTACTCCCGCGGACCGCGGATGTTTCAGCATCAGCGTACAGATTCTGTTGGGTCCAATGGCTGGTGAAAACAAGTGGTGCGCTGGTATTGGATAGTTTGTGCAGGCCCCTGTTCACTCGACGTTTGGCGTTGCCAGCTGAAATAGCTCGCGCATTTCTTCTGGTCCGACGAGATGCGACTATCGAATGAAATATCCACTCTGTAGTCGTGCCTCGTCGTATCGGCGATACACATCAATTTTCAAGTGGAGCAGCTTCGTTGTTCTTCAGACGCGCATTTGTCATTTGTTTTCCCAACCATCGGACGGTGAGACGATGGGTTCGAGCCCGTTGTTTTCAGCGTTCTAGTTATAAATCTTCCCCAATGGTTTTACTACTGTTACTAATCAACATAACTTAAGTATATTTTCGATATCGGAGCGGTTGTTCTTTCAGAAATTCGCTCTGCTCTTCTTGAAAAGCTCCTTAAGTCTCCGTTTTTTGTAGTATTTTTTCGGGCATTCTTCCCGCAGTAGCCAGTATTGCCATCACACGTTTTTACAACGAGCAGTAAATACATTTAAGGTACTGTATTTTCCACCACACCAATTGCTTTTTCCGCTCTGGTACGTAGGGAACGGGAAATTCAGTTCTACTTTTCATTATTGATATGGAATTATCAGCGTTTGATTCGTTCTAAAGCCGCTTATTTTGTAAGGGGAAGCTTGCGTGAAATAATACTGACGCAATACAAGTCTAATATTGCTCCAAACAGGTACCGACACGCCTACTACGATTCTTTCAATTATACAACTTTCGTTTCTTTGAAAATACACTTCTAATTTACCTTCGCATGGCAGATCTATTGAAAGATCTTCTAATATAGCTTCCGAAGAGAAGGCCTTTTTGAAAAGGCCCAACTTGGAAGCGTTTATTTTAAAATCGAGTTTCACTTGGCTGTGATTACAAGCCCTGCGAAATTTCACGTTTTCCCAGTTTCAAGATTTTTTTGCGCTAGAATCGAATGTGACCTTAACAATTTTTTAAGGCGTGAATTTTTTTACTTTTCAACTTTAAATTCCATTTTCCTGTAAGCAAATAAGTGTCATGCGTTATAAAAAATCGATACCCGAAAAAAACACCGCAGAACAATCTACAATAATAATCGAATCATCACTCCCCTTTTTAAAAACTGTACCTCGCAGGTTTTACTTTAATTATTTAACTCGCCTTATGTAAAAAAACGTCACGTTAAGGCGCCCATTTAGTCTCCCCCTCACCTACGGCTGCAGCATGCCACACGCAATGACAATCGTTTTCTCAAATATTTGCAAAAGGACAAGTATTCGCAATTAAATTTCCTCTTATGCAAAGGCGCGTGCATACTCACGCATCACACACGCACACTTATGCATATCCAGCATTCAAGTAAACATATGCAAATGCACATATTAAGCAAATACACATACAGTATCCAATTTCGAAATTACTTGACGTTGAGGAATTCGCCTGGAAATCGAAGGAATTTAATTGAAGTCACGTTTCGCAAATGCCGCAATAGCGAAATGTAGTATGTGTGTATACAGCCGCCATCACCACCAACCAGCAGCCACTTGCTAACACACACACACGCGCTTGCATGCACGCAATTGAAAGACAAATACGCACAGGCACACAAACAGCCGCCCTCGACCAAGTTCCAATCAAAAGACAATCGAAATCGCATTTGCTTGTAATCACACCCACATACTTAGTACTTAAGGCATATTTCGACAAACGTACTATGGTTATGCATGTCAATGTATGTATGTACGAACTACTATGCATTCAAAGGCATGTCCGTGTGGCTTTTTTGTTTTCGCCAATTTGCTTAATTCCAATTGAATATTCATTCATTTCACAGATTTCTTTGCGATTTCTTTTTGATTTTGAATATTTAATGTTGTGATAATGGATGTAAAGAAAAAATATTTATCAGTACATAGAAGAAATTTGTAATGCATTATTGAGCTAATTTTGCGTTTTTTGTACCTTAAGCTTCGCATTAGTAAGAAATCATTACTCAGACGACTTTTCACATTTTCCGACGTTAAGACGGCGAGTGAAGTGTTTGGGCGACTTCTAATAAATAGCGCCTAAATCCATACTACGTCCTCGATAAACCCGCACAACAAAGGCAGCACAAATATGTGCATAGCTACACATACAAAAATTTCCTTTACTTTACTTCTCAAATGTCATATACGAGAGTAATTTGAAAAGTCGGTGACTTTTTCAATTTTACGCGTAGTAACTTTAAATGCAATACTTCTCTAGTTGACTTCCATCGATTAGTAGACTAGCTTAAAATTTTGAGCTAGCTGCGCCACTTAAGCAGTTTTTGTTTGACTGCCATTAAAAGCAGATAATATCGTGAATTTTAACGAAAATGGTAAAAAGTGATTTTCGTGTGCTGATAAGCAATGGATTTTTTCCATTACCGAAACCATAAAAAGGCGTGATAAATACTCTGGGGATTCTGAACCATCATTTTCAATACTTGAAAATTTGTTTACTGGGTTCCATTGAGGTCGGAGCAGCACAACTTACTCTAAATGTTCAGGTCGCCTAAAAGAAGTCATCACGCCAGAAATCGTCGATTACATCCATGAAAGTGTCAGATACTAAATAAGTAGGTTTTCACATTATATCTGAATATTTGAATATGAAAAAGCTATCCACGCGATGGATGCCGCGCTTGCTCAGCCCCGCCATAAACTCAACCGTGTGACCACTTCAAAGGAGTGTTTATCGCTGCTTAGCCGCAAGCCGAAACAGTTTTTGTATCGCTTCGTAACCCTTGACAAAACATGGATTCACCACAACACACCAGAGCGCGCAGCTCTGTAAACGATTACTGGTGCCATACTATAACACCAGAGCCACAACCGTAACCGTAGGTATCTATACAATTTTAGTTTTTCGCCATAACCATAAGCAGCTCTGAAGTATTTTACTACGTTATGGCTATGGCACCTCGAATTTGGCTTTAAGACAATGCACGGGTTCACACGTGTGTAGTCACCACCGGTTGGTGACGAGTCTATTTTGCATCAGAATTTTCCCCATCCAACGCATTTCTTCAGGCAGTCTTAGTCTTCTTGAGGATATCAACGAGCCAAGCAGAGGCACTACTCGCCTATATAGCCCCGATACTCCAAATGCATGCTCTCACATCAGATTCCATACTTTTCGTTGATGTCATCAAAAGTAGGAGTTCTGATCTGAGGCATTTTTTTCGTATTTTGCATTGCGTTTTTTTGTTTTTTTGTGTGGTGGGTCCCAAATCCAATGCACGAACAAATCCTGGGTCCCCTGACATAACCATCAGTTATTCGGACACAGCGGTGGAATATAGGGCCGACCTCTAAGGCAGCAGAATCTTTGACTGAAACGAGGGGTAGCATACAAAGCTGCCTCCGCGTTCTCGTTTCCACAGTTTTGAAGCCCATCCATACTTGTATCACAAAAGTTAATGACCATGTGTACCATTGAAGATGGTGGTGAGATTATTTTAGCCGACTTTTCTACAGAATCGAAAGCGCACCTTTGGCTTACAGTTAAACGCAAAGGCCTCCTGATGAAGACGCGGTTTATTGCTGATTTTCACCTATTTACCAAATACAGCGTCGTTGAGCTCAATTTTTAGCTCCTGCCCCAAATGTGAAGGACCCTTCCGTGCCGTTCGAGATCATAAACGGTTTTAGACAAGATGACTCACTTTCGTGCGACTTTTTCCATTTGCTACAGGTAATCGTAATATGCGCTTCTGAAAGCAAGGACGCACAGGAACACAAACGAGAGGCCAAATGCGGGAGGACCTATGCAAACCTGGTGTGAATAAATAGCGTAAGCTTAAAAAGCTGAGAGGCAAACGGCGAGGAATTTTGGTCTAGGTTCTAGTTTTATTTGCCTTTCATAGCGTAGACGGCTATATGTAAAGGCAATGAACAGAAAAAACTAAACACAAAAACTGGTAAAGGTTGTTGTTTTATTAAAACTGCCTTTTTACGTAGCTATCCGTTTTAGTCGCTGTCTTCATATGCATACGACTTCGTATAACTACTCGCGTTCACTTTCGTGTTCGTTTTACTCACTGTCTTCGTATTCGTCTTCGCAATATATCCGTATTAGTATTCGTTTCAGTACTGTCTTTGTATTCATCTTCGTAATCACCTTCGCATTCGAATTCAGCTGGATTTGCGTATCACCTTTGTCGTCGTATTCGAATTCGACTTAGTCTCCGAATTCGTCTTAATATTCGCCTTCGTTTGGTATACGTATTCGTATTGGACCTCGTCTTCATATTCGCCTTCATATTCTTGTTCGCCTTCGTGTTCTTATTGTGTTCATATAGATACGCCTCCCTGTTTGTCTTCGTTGTCACATCTTTCTTTGTATTTGGCTTCATATCCATACGCGTTCCTAATCGTATTCGCATTTGTGTTCGTCTTCGTATTCGTATTCACCCTCCTATTCGTCATCCTACTCTTACTCGTATCCGTCTTCATCCTCGTATTCATCATAGTCGTCGTATTGGTCTTCGAATTCGTCTTCGGTTGCTCTTCGTGTTTGTATTTTGCTTCGTGTTCGCTTTTGTATTCATCTTCGTGTTCTAAAACCAAAATATGAAACAAAAGAAAATACGGAAATAATACACCGTCTGCAAACAAAATAAAACTCTAATTGAAGAGTTTGCAAAAACAACTACTCACAAATACGGACATTTTATTTAGAGTATATTGTTCCAAAAAAAAAAAAAACAAATTTAAAAAATTAAACAAAGTGTGTTTGGTCGTAAATCACTCCCAATTAACTCCATAATATTCGCATTTAGCTAAAAATCGAAGAAAAATTTACTCACACTCCATTAACAAAAAAAAAAAATAAAAATCACTACACACTCGATTAAAATACAATGCCAGCATACTCATGGATACAGGTGGCAGCGCGTAAACTGACTAGCAACCTAACAACCACTTAAGACACACCTGCCACTTAGGCCATAGCGCTCCTTTCGCTACCCTCTTTCTAAATAAGTATAGTATATTCGACATTCTGTTTATTTGTATAAGCCGCTGCTTTCCGCTTTGCTACTTTTCTGCCTTATAATTTTCCTTCATCTTTCTAGCATTGGCTTTGCTTCTTTTTGTTCTTGTTTTTTCTTTTCATTTCGTCCACTTATTTATTTATTTTTTTCTTTAGCAACATATACTTTCCTTATTATTTTTTTTTTCTTTTTTGGCCGACGACTTCCGCCTTTTAACTTATCGCTCTCGGCACAGTG
>NW_016180011.1:0-6971 GCF_001687245.7 Rhagoletis zephyria | reverse complement strand
GCAATTTGAAAGCTTCACTCAGCTCGAAACGGCTTCGCTCGGCTCGGATCCGCTTTCCGTGTGAACGTACCCTTAGTGTGGTGAGGCGAAAGTCAAGTTCGACACTTATCGGCTTCAATGCCTTTTGCCTCTCAAAACAGCAGGATCGAAGGGCGAAGGCTTTTAGAAAACCACCTGGGTCCTGCCGGGTGATAGTGCTAGAGGTGCGCACTCAGCCACGGGGACCGACTCTAAAATGGGGATTATGAAAATAAGCAGAGAAAACTCCAAAAAATGTCCATGAATCCACTTTACGCGGCTTTAGTCACAGTCCCTACCACAATTTGCATTCGAACTAAGTTCCAAACTTGACTACAAAATTCTCTTTTTATAAATTCGAAAGCCGATTTTATTGTTGTTACAATAACTTAAATTATTCATGCCATATATTAAGATGGCAAATGAGCAGCCAAATAGCAGTCAGTCATATTCGCCGTCAAAGCGTCAATCCGCCAAGCAAAATTTTAGCGTTCAACAGCGATTTGAGCTTTTCCGTTGTTGTTGCCTCAATGCAACATGCAATAAGTAGAAAGGAAAGAAGCCTACTTGCGAATTTCCTTTATTTTGTTACAAAAACGAGGTGCAATAACAATAACACTATGTGTGTTATGACGTCTACAGCTATAAAATCGTACGAGGACGAGAATGTTTGTGGCACTGCGTGCAGGTGTAACTGTGACAACAATAACAACAACAAAACCTATAACAATAACCGTATTATTTTCGCTTGATGTTGCCTTTTTGTTTATGTTGTTATTGTTGTTGATAGTAGTGCTAGTAGTGCAGTTGTCATAAATGCACGTCATTGCAATGAACGAGCGGCACGGGAAATTTGCCAGGACATGAATGTTTCCGTACGCCGAATTACCAACACCCTACTTCCCTTAAAACGAACACTGCTTACCACCCGCTTTATATTTGGCAACTCTGCGCTACTATCCCCCACTTCTGCGTAGCTTGCATTCAATTGCATGAAAAATGCAAACGTTTGCCTTCTCACTCCTGTGGCATGCCACATGCACTTCCTTAAAATATTCATACGTGCATTCGACTGGAATGTGTGTGTGTGGGTAGGTGTGTGTGTCTGCTGTCACAAGCTAGCAAAACAGCCGAAAATTTTCAAATAACTAGCAAACGTTGTGCTCGTATTTGCCGTCTTTATTATCCTGTTTGTCTGTTTGCGCATCTCCTCCGCCGCCAATCCTCATTTCTCAGACTGTCTGCCATAGCCTCCGTAACGACGTTTTTCTTTTGTTATGAGCCGCAGCCTTGTCAACTTCCTTAACGGCAGCGGCAGTGGCAGCACCGACGGCGGCATTTGGTTTCAAACACTCAATTTTTATGCGCTGCCAGTGCTGCCAGCCGACGAGGTCTGGCCGTATCGTGGGACAGGTCAGCACCAACTTGCCGTCATGGCTGTAGACTCTGTATTTGCTTGTGCCTGCTTCGTCATAGCTGTCGATCAGCAAATTAAGGAAAACAAAACGCTGCTGCATTTTTACTACCCACTAACTGCCTTCACGGCGATAGCACCAAGCCTGCAATTCAAATCCGATACTTTGGAGCGGCTGCCTGCAAGTGCCATATTCGTCGTCGTATGAGGCGTTACAAGTAAATTGATTGTTTCAGTGTCACAAGTGGATATAACTGCCCGTACTCTCATACCTTTCGCTTTTTTTACTTTTTCCTTTTTTTTCATATTTTTTATTGCCGCTTTTTGTCATTTTGCATCGCAGCGACACTTGCAATGTTAACTAACGGCTAGGGAAAAATGCCTAATTGGTTGGACGAATGAAAGATTCGTCATGTTGTTGACAAGTTAACGCTCGAGTGCGCCTTTTTGCAAATTTGAAAGAATGTGTGGGAAAATATTGAGTTAAGTAATTACAATAATTTTTTGTTTTACATGGGGCATGCAACAACATACTAGATACATATGTAGTAGCTGCAAGTGAATAAAAACTAAATAAATTTGCACACCCAGATATATAAGCATTGCCAGAGATTTTTGTAATAAAACTGGAAATTACTAAAAACTAAAAACAATAGTTAAGATTTTTCGTATGCTTCAAAGGGCACATACATTTAATTTTCCACAGAATTAAAATAACTGAAATAAGCCTAAAGATTCATATCTCATATATTAGTTTGTAAAAAAGTTAAGGCAACCGATGCAACAGCGTTCGTTTGAACGCGACGTACTTGACTCTTAAGCAGGGATTACACAATTTGTACATTTTGACAGTTGCAAAGTGGGGTTGTTTGAAACTCAATTCTCGATAGAAAATTCACCAATCTGTGACTTCCAAAATGTAAAAAACTTATACAAATGTACAAATTGTGTGATCCCTGCTTTACCCACAAAACCTCTGCGTCTCGAACTGTCAAAATTTTTTGGTCGAAGGGAAGGTTAGGTTAGATTGAGCTGTTATCTAAAGATATGAGGGACGCACTTAAATCGAAGCTTACAGTTATCGATTTTTAATAAGTAACCGGAAGGTATCGAATTATTCAAATTGATCAATGGTTATTTAGTTATCGAAATTTGTCGAGACACAGAAACATAGTTGTCGAAATTTACCGATAGTTATCGAGTTATAAAATCGGTATTTATTAAGCTATCATTACTTATTGAATTTTATCCAGTTATCGAAATCAATCGAGTTCTTTCAACTTAACGGGTTATCGATACTTATTGCTTTATCGACATTTTTCAGTTTGTCGCATCGATATTTTTGGAATTTTCAAAGTACTTATATCGAGTTGTTGGGTTATATAAATTTATAGAGTTATCGAAATTGCGCTATCAAAATCGATTTAGTTTTCTAAAGCTATAGAACTACCAAAAGTTTAACGAGTTATCGATATTAATCTAGAGATTTTCATGTTTGAGTTATCAAAATTTATCGAGTCCTGTAAACGCACAGTTATCTAAATGTGTCGTGTTATTGAATTGTGTAGAGTCATCGGGATTTAGAATTTTTGAAATTAGTTTAGTTATCGATGTGTAACAAACTATCGAAATTTATCGACTAATTTCAATGCATCGAGTTATCTAAATTCATAAAGTTGTGGAAATTTGTCGAGCTACGGTGATGAATACGGAAATGAATCCGAAGACAAATGCGACCAAAAAATTAAAACGAATACGGTAATCAAAACATATACGAATAAGAGAACGAATGTGAAAATTAATACGAAGGCGGAAACAAATAAGAATAAAAAAATTGATACGAAGACAAACCGAAGACAAGGACGAAGACGAACAAGAATACCACGACGAGTTCAAACGCGAAGAGTAGTACGAATAGTAACACGAGGTCGAATAAAAAGACTAATAAGAAAACCATGACGAATACGTTTACAAAAACAGAGATGAGTACGAATATGAAGACAAAGTCGAATACGAAAATGAATATGACGAAAAAGACTAAGTTTAAGGTAAGGTTAATATTGAGCTTACTGTTTTCGCTCTTAAGGAGAGTTTTTTCTATCTTCACATTTTGTCTTGATGTGTGCTTTTGGTTTTGTTTCTGCATCTTACAGGGGAGTTTTTATGGTTTCGAAACTCCTTGGAAAATGCTTCAGTGTTGGGAAACTTCCATGATTATTATAATGAAAATAATTTATTTAAAAACACTAGAAAGCCCTCCTAGTTGTTATTATTATGAGTATGAACCGAATGCTCCGCCGCCTCTAGATTGGTAGATTGTGTGTGGCCCTCCGCCCTATACGAGAAGGCTTTTAAGGTAGCTTAGAACTTCCAAGGGCGTTTTGTTTCAAATTTCAAATGGATTATGTGTAGCATAACCCTTTTTGTCTATATTGCAAAAGCGACAGACGTTTGTTTCCGAAAAAATTTAACCGAGGTGATAAGAAGACAGTGAGAGTTCTTAAGGATATATAAATCGTTTGGCAGGTCTGTGCCATGGACCCTTCATTCAGTGCCTGTTGAACATTTTGTCGACCCAGTTATTTGTGATCCAATTTATAAGTGCTTTTGTGAGCCTGAAGAAGAGTTCCGTACCATGAAATACTGCAGCAGCTCCTTATTTCCATCATATCGTACATGCCACGGTACCTATCCTGATAAAACTGTATTCTTGGCCCCAAGTGCTTTTAGGACATTGAGGAAATCATATATTAGCTAGCTTATAATTCATTTTGTGGAACTTCAGTGCCAGTAGAGCTGTCTGAGGATGTGCCTCATCTAAGGCATTCTCTGCCACAAATTTACATTGCATGAATCTCCGTTTGAAGATGGTGTATCGAACGTTTTAAGCTCGGCCCAAATATGCCAGCCCCAGTTTTCAATTTTCCCGTTTAGATCCATCTGTGTATCAAACTTCCAAGTTAGGTTTTGGTGTACGGATTCCCTGCATTCCATAAAGCTCGAAATATAGATTTATAGTGTTGGACCTATTGGATGGTGCATTTGCAATATGGGGTATTTCTTCAATAAAGCAGTCTTCTGTAAGAACCGCTGCTGCTCAACGTATTTTTGGTATTCTAAGTGTGTCAAGCACTAATGGATGACCATAGTTGCTGCACGATCTCCGTCATTGATTCCTTCCGCGACCTATCCTCCACAATAATATCGAATTTTCTTCTTTCATTCTTTTTTCATCAATTAACGCCAATTAACCTGGCTTGTTTCTCTGACTTAGTCCAGTTTACACTCATAAATTGTCGAGAAATAGGTTCTGAATTTATCGGAGTTGGTTGAAAGTGAGTAATCTCTTTCCTTAGATAAGTCTGTGAACTCGAACAGCACTATGACGCATCTAATGATGTGACCATCCTTCATCCGCGTTGAATCTTAAGGTAGTATTGCAAAGAATTTTTGGGGAGTGTTGCTGGAGTGACAGTCCTTGGCTAGATATAAATCTGGGTCGTTCCATAGACACGACTGTCGTGGGAACGATTATTGCATATTTCCTACCTACCGCTGAGATCAGTTGGGCAAAGATTTACGAGATTGAAGAGGGCTTTAGTGGCTGTATTGCTCTGGTGATTGACGGTACTTTTTTTGGGAGCATTCTAGCGGATTACAACTCGGCATAAAAGTACAGATACAGACAAACCTTGCGGTTGCACATGTCCTGTCTGCCCTTTCGGGGTAAAGCCACCTGAAATATACATATCCTTCCTAGCAAAGTCCTCCACCATGCAGGTAAATTTATTATTGTACCCATACATATAATTCGTACTAAGCTACAATCATATACAACCAAAGGGGCGAAGCTTCATTCTCTTAATAATTTTGATTGTACAGCGAGATAATCCAAAGCCGTAATGTTTTGAAGTTTCACTTCGTTTTCGGCATCACACAATAAAATGTTTCTTCAATGTCAGGTTTAAGTTGATAGAGACTTTTTGTAAAAGTTCATTTGTGACTACTACCCCAGCGACGTATTCGAAGGTTCTAAGAACGCTAGAGTGTTTAAACCCAAAGGCTCCTAAGTCTGACCGCAGTATTTACTGCAGCGAATGCATTATTTGCAGATCACTTAGTTACCAAATTCAAGTAGCTTTGGAATCTCAGCATACCTCACCATAAAGGTAATATCATCCTCTTAGGCAAAAACCATTCTTTACAGCTTTTCTAGAAAGTCGTGTATGTCCATAATCCAGAGAAAAGGGAGAAAATACCACTTTCTTGGGTACACCTGCGCACTTTACGCTACATGCCCTCTGCTGACAAAGATCTGTTATTGCATTTGTTGCAGCGGCACTACTTAGCCTGACTGATGGGCTAAGACGTCATGCTTAACTAACGGTAGCCCCATGTAACGTGCTGTTCCGATGGAGTTGAACCACAGAGAAGGGGGGTATTAGCTGACTGGATTTAAGTGGGCCGGTGGAGAGGGGGTTGGTGTCGCTGCAGGAACCTTCACAAGTTGGACATGTATTTCATACGTCAGGGTCGCGTTTGAATAAGCAGGCGATTGCCATATCAGACCTTAACTAAGCCGGAGTGGTACGGCAATATAAGCTCTTCGTTTGCGCTTGGCGGTAATTATGCTCCAATAACGGCATTTGTGGGGCGAGATTCACTGTAGGCGGTGACGGATTCTCTGTGGATGCCGTTAATGGCTTATCGGTACGCCGTTGGTTCCAAGGTTTTTGATGGTGCGTTGTATTTAATAACATGCCTTCTGCAAGTGTCTATTTGTGTGCTCCCTTCGATAGTAGCTTACCAAATTACCTTCTGAGCAGTAGATTGTGCTCCATCAGTGGAAGCAAATCATTTATTTGCCGATGCCACAAGTGCTGCGGGTGTGCGACTTGAGACATTGTTGCTGCTCTATACTTTGTTAACAATTGCGGTTGCATGCGCGGAGAAGCAGATCAAGCTACCAAAGAAAATCCATGAAATTTTCGGGTAATTTGCCGTCGGAAAAGCTTGACCTCCCCCGTCGAGGTGGTTGATTTCGTCGGGAGCGGCTTAGGCTCCATGCAGTGAAGAAGCGAGAAGCTTCGGACAGATAGCCGTTCTGTGGTTAATAACAACCCAAGTACCGACGACCTTGCAAAGTGCGGGGTGCAACTGCGCTTAATTTTGTTGTGCAAACCAAAAAATTCACTGCCGAAAAGTACTTGAAAGATGATACGTTCCTGATGTCAATCTTGTGTGTGCATCGCATATGCTTAAGAAGGTGGTGTACTTACACCAGCAGGAATATAATATCCCGATTTCCCCAAAAACTAGCTTCTAAATATGTACTACGAGTTCTTCATTGCCAAGTGGCGCACCATATCATACTATATGTATATGTGGGCACTCATTGACCCCTTAAAAGTGTACTTTCAACACTTGCACACAGCTGACTTGTTGACGCTCCGAATGTGTTGCATGGCACTTCGTATGCAGATACTTACCATTCGTAGAGCAGCGTAAATGCGCAACATTAACTACAATGATCCAAATA
>NW_016180010.1:6432-6973 GCF_001687245.7 Rhagoletis zephyria | reverse complement strand
GGTGTTATTAAACTGAAAGTTATTTTCGAGATAACTAACAACCCTCGACCAAAGTGACGTCAGCCCCCTTTTTAAATAAATTATCCTCCTCAAGTATGTACGCATAGACTCGGCGATATGCCCATAAAATCATTGCTCTTTTTATACCCGAGCGCACTTGTGCACAAGGGTATATTAATTTTGTTCACATAACGGTTGTTTGTAACATCCAAAACGAATCGAGATAGATATAGACAAATGTATACATAAATGATCAGAATGAAAAGAGAAATCGATTAAGCGGTGACTGTCTGTCCGTCTGTCCGTCCGTCCGTGTACACGATAACTCGAGCACAAATTGAAAATCTCAACGAAATTTGGTATGTAGGTTTCCCTTAATCCAAGGTAGGTTGGTATTGAAAATGGGCGAAATCGGACTGTAACCACGCCCACTTCCCATATAACGGTAATTTCCAGAAATACGAAAANATGGCACTGTTGTTGGTACAGCATACAAAATCGCCGAAAATTTTTAAAATCGGACGATAACCACGCCCACATC
>NW_016180010.1:0-6412 GCF_001687245.7 Rhagoletis zephyria | reverse complement strand
TAAAATTTTGGAAAATGGGCGTGGCACCGCCCACTTATGATCACATATATGTATATCGGTAACCGTTCTACCAATTTGTACCAAACTCGGTGTGGTTATTGTGCTTGCCACATATAAGCAAAACGTTGAAAATTATTGGAATCGGACTAAAATTACGGCCGCTTTTCATATAACGGTCAATTTCAGAAATGCTTGAAACTGCAATATTTCGAAATTTAAGGACGCTAATTTATTTAAAATTTATACACCCCGGTTTACCATCTAGCGGTAGCTTTCCGCGGTAGCTCCGCCCGAACTTATACTTTCTTACTTGTTATTGTATTAATTTTTTGCGCATATCAAACATTATCTGAAATATGTCAACTATAATTAAATTATTTACTTTTACTTTTTAGATTACGGTATAAGGAACTCCAGCGTTATGTAAAAACCTAAAAAAATCTTAAAATACATATTTTGTTTGTGTAAAATAATATTACACAAACAAAATACATGGGGAAAAATTACTATGCACCGAGTACCGGTGAGAAGACCCCTATCATAAATTTGTATGCTCAGAACTTAAAATTCAGTACAAATCAGTACAAACTTTGAAAAATCAGGACATTAGCGTACTGATTGAAGAAATTAATAAAATCAGTACGAGAGTTGAAAAATCAGTACTGTACTTATAAAATCAGTACGTCTGGCAACCGTAGCTGGAGCGTCGGTGTCCATTTGAACGACGTGACCAAGCCAGCGGAGCAGCTGTATTTTAATTCGCTGCACCATGTCCATATCGTTGTAAAGCTCATCGTCTGCGGCACTCGCCGTCGCCAACGCGTAAAGGCCCGTAAATCTTTCTCTCAAACACTCCAAGAGCCGCCTCATCGGATGTTGTCATTGTCCATGCTTCTGCGCCATATACCAGCACGGGCATGATGAGTGACTTATAGAGCGCGGTTTTCGTACGTCGAGAGAGGACTTTACTCCTGAATTGCCTACTCAGTCCAAAGTAGCACTTGTTGGCAAGAGTGATTCTGCGTTGGATTTCAATGCTGACATTATTATCGGTGTTAATGCTGGTTCCCAAGTAAACGAAATTCTCTACTTTCTCGAAATTGTAAATGTCAGCAATGACGTGGGTGCCAAGGCGCGAATGTGCTGACTGTTTGTTTGATGACAGGAGATACTTCGTCTTGTCCTCGTTTACTACCAGACCCATTCGCTTTGCTTCTCTATCCAACTTGGAAAAGGCAGAACAGACTTCGCGATTTTTGTTACCGATGATTTCGATGTCATCGGCGTATGCTAGAAATTGATGCTCTTGTATAAAAATTTTCCTGAGTGGTTTAGTTCTGCAGCTCTTATTACTAGAGTCCGACCGATTAATCGGCATCGGCATCGGCTAGTATCGGCACAAAATTGAGCATCGGCATCGGCATCGGCCTTTTTTCGCCGATTCTTTGGAAATTCTTTTCAAATGTTCAGGTGAAGCGACAGCCACTTTAAAAAACATTTGCAGACAGCTCAAAAAAATCATTTTTTTTTGTTGAAGGTGTTTCACGTTTTTACCTTCCTTTTATTAGCTCGGGATGTAACTATGTAATATTGATGCGCTTAAAAGATGCAGCGACTTCTATTCTTAAGTTACATACTTGATGACAGTATGAATGGCAATTATAATAGGGAGGTTCTAGTTTTTTAAACTATAATTTTATTTCCATACAAAAGAATGTGCGACAATTTTCTTTTATATGGAGAACACTGCCAGCAAAAAAAAATGCCAAAAATTAACGGCATTTTATAGCAGCTCGAAACTTGCACTTCATTATACTAGAATGAAATGGTCTACAAAACTGCATACCAAAATTCTGATTAAGAGGTTTGAAATTTTGGTGAAAATAAGCAGAATTTTTGTACAAAGTTTGAAATCTGAATTTATATGGTGCTTGTTGTATACCAGCTGGACTTTTATAAAAAAAAAATAATAAGCATTAAATAAAAAAGACAAAATCGGTCAAAATATCGCAATTCTTTTATTTTGTGCAATTCTTATATTATGTGTGTACATACATATAACATACATACCTAGCATATAAGTTCTTATGCATTGAGTGCAAAAGAGTGTATTTTAGTACAAAACGAAATGAAATTTTATGTTCCTAAATATTTTTTGCTTAGCACCATATAAAAAAGTGTTTTATGTAATGTACATAAATGTGATATATGTACATATATTTTTACACATCCATATGTATGTATATACATATGTACATGTGTATGTAATGTTGCATAACAAGCCAATTTATTCAATTATTTCTTTTTTTTTGTTCATTTTTAACTCCGTGAAATGAACTGATTTTATGAATTAATACATTTATTTGTAATTCTTTTATGGAATCGGCATCGGCATCGGTATCTGAAAAAAAATTGGAATCGGTCGGACATAACTTATTACCTTCTCCAGCATCGGTTTAAAGAAACCACATGAAAGAGAGTCGCCCTGTCTGAAACCCCGTTTTGTGGCGAACGGCTCGGAGAGGTCTTTCCCAATTATGACGGAGCTGGTGGTATTGCTCAACGTCATTTTACACAACCGTATGAGTTTTGAGGGTATGCCAAATTCAAATATAGCGGCGTATAAGCAACTCCTTTTAGTGCTGTTAAAAGCGGCTTTAAAATCGACAAATAGGTGGTGAGTNCTTCTATTCTTAAGTTACATACTTGATGACAGTATGAATGGCAATTATAATAGGGAGGTTCTAGTTTTTTAAACTATAATTTTATTTCCATACAAAAGAATGTGCGACAATTTTCTTTTATATGGAGAACACTGCCAGCAAAAAAAAATGCCAAAAATTAACGGCATTTTATAGCAGCTCGAAACTTGCACTTCATTATACTAGAATGAAATGGTCTACAAAACTGCATACCAAAATTCTGATTAAGAGGTTTGAAATTTTGGTGAAAATAAGCAGAATTTTTGTACAAAGTTTGAAATCTGAATTTATATGGTGCTTGTTGTATACCAGCTGGACTTTTATAAAAAAAAAAAAAATAAGCATTAAATAAAAAAGACAAAATCGGTCAAAATATCGCAATTCTTTTATTTTGTGCAATTCTTATATTATGTGTGTACATACATATAACATACATACCTAGCATATAAGTTCTTATGCATTGAGTGCAAAAGAGTGTATTTTAGTACAAAACGAAATGAAATTTTATGTTCCTAAATATTTTTTGCTTAGCACCATATAAAAAAGTGTTTTATGTAATGTACATAAATGTGATATATGTACATATATTTTTACACATCCATATGTATGTATATACATATGTACATGTGTATGTAATGTTGCATAACAAGCCAATTTATTCAATTATTTCTTTTTTTTTGTTCATTTTTAACTCCGTGAAATGAACTGATTTTATGAATTAATACATTTATTTGTAATTCTTTTATGGAATCGGCATCGGCATCGGTATCTGAAAAAAAATTGGAATCGGTCGGACATAACTTATTACCTTCTCCAGCATCGGTTTAAAGAAACCACATGAAAGAGAGTCGCCCTGTCTGAAACCCCGTTTTGTGGCGAACGGCTCGGAGAGGTCTTTCCCAATTATGACGGAGCTGGTGGTATTGCTCAACGTCATTTTACACAACCGTATGAGTTTTGAGGGTATGCCAAATTCAAATATAGCGGCGTATAAGCAACTCCTTTTAGTGCTGTTAAAAGCGGCTTTAAAATCGACAAATAGGTGGTGAGTTTCGATCCTTTTCTCGCGGGTCTTTTCCAAGATTTGGCGTATTNGGTTTGAAATTTTGGTGAAAATAAGCAGAATTTTTGTACAAAGTTTGAAATCTGAATTTATATGGTGCTTGTTGTATACCAGCTGGACTTTTATAAAAAAAAAAATAATAAGCATTAAATAAAAAAGACAAAATCGGTCAAAATATCGCAATTCTTTTATTTTGTGCAATTCTTATATTATGTGTGTACATACATATAACATACATACCTAGCATATAAGTTCTTATGCATTGAGTGCAAAAGAGTGTATTTTAGTACAAAACGAAATGAAATTTTATGTTCCTAAATATTTTTTGCTTAGCACCATATAAAAAAGTGTTTTATGTAATGTACATAAATGTGATATATGTACATATATTTTTACACATCCATATGTATGTATATACATATGTACATGTGTATGTAATGTTGCATAACAAGCCAATTTATTCAATTATTTCTTTTTTTTTGTTCATTTTTAACTCCGTGAAATGAACTGATTTTATGAATTAATACATTTATTTGTAATTTTTTTATGGAATCGGCATCGGCATCGGTATCTGAAAAAAAATTGGAATCGGTCGGACATAACTTATTACCTTCTCCAGCATCGGTTTAAAGAAACCACATGAAAGAGAGTCGCCCTGTCTGAAACCCCGTTTTGTGGCGAACGGCTCGGAGAGGTCTTTCCCAATTATGACGGAGCTGGTGGTATTGCTCAACGTCATTTTACACAACCGTATGAGTTTTGAGGGTATGCCAAATTCAAATATAGCGGCGTATAAGCAACTCCTTTTAGTGCTGTTAAAAGCGGCTTTAAAATCGACAAATAGGTGGTGAGTTTCGATCCTTTTCTCGCGGGTCTTTTCCAAGATTTGGCGTATTCAGTTTTGAGGGGATGCCAAATACAAACATAGCGGCGTATAGGCAACTTCTTTTAATGCTGTTAAAAGCGGCTTTAAAGTCGACAAATAGGTGGTGAGTTTCGATCCTTTTCTCGCGGGTCTTTTCCAAGATTTGGCGTATTCAGTTTTGAGGGGTTGCCAAATACAAACATAGCGGCGTATAGGCAACTTCTTTTAATGCTGTTAAAAGCGGCTTTAAAGTCGACAAATAGGTGGTGAGTTTCGATCCTTTTCTCGCGGGTCTTTTCCAAGATTTGGCGTATTCAGTTTTGAGGGGTTGCCAAATACAAACATAGCGGCGTATAGGCAACTTCTTTTAATGCTGTTAAAAGCGGCTTTAAAGTCGACAAATAGGTGGTGAGTTTCGATCCTTTTCTCGCGGGTCTTTTCCAAGATTTGGCGTATTCAGTTTTGAGGGGTTGCCAAATACAAACATAGCGGCGTATAGGCAACTTCTTTTAATGCTGTTAAAAGCGGCTTTAAAGTCGACAAATAGGTGGTGAGTGCCGATCCTTTTCTCGCGAGTCTTTTCCAAGATTTGGCGTATACCTGGTCTATGGTGGATTTGCCAGGTCTAAAGCCACACTGATAAGGCCCAATCAGTTCATTGACGGTGGGCTTCAGTCTTTCACACAATACGCTCGATAACACCTTGTAATCTATGCTTAGAAGGCTGATCCCGCGGTAGTTGGCGCGAATGGCGGGGTCACCTTTCTTGTGGATAGGGCAGAGCACACTTAAATTCCAGTCGTCGGGCATGCGACCATCTGACCATCTTCTGCACAAGAGTTGATGCATGCATCTTATCAACTCCTCGCCGCCATACTTGAANGCCGCCGTACTTGAATAGCTCAGCTGGCAGGCTGTCAGCTCCAGCGGCTTTGTTGTTTTTCAGCCGCGTTATTGCTATACGTACCTCGTCATATTCAGGCGGTGAAACGTCGACTCCGTCATCATCGACTGCGGGCTCGGGTTCTTCTTCTCCACAACTTTCCGTGCTGCTACCATTTAGTAGGGCGGAAAAGTGTTCCCCCCCATAATTTAAGTACGCTCTGGACATCAGTTACTAGGTCGCCATTATTTTCTTACTGGAGTACGCCCCTGTCTTTAAACCTTCTGTAAGTCGCCTAGCTCTTTGGTAAAATGTTCGGGCATTCTTCCTGTCGGCCAGCATTTCAAGCTCTTCGCACTCACGTATTTCGGCCTCTCTCTTCTTATTGCTGCAAATACGTCTCGCTTCCCTCTTCAGATCCCTATAGCGGTCCCACATAGCGCGCGTTGCACCCGATCGCAGCGTGGCCCTGTAGGCGGCATCTTTTTTCTCTGCAGCCACATAGCTTGATGGATCTTTTTATGCTTGAAGCTAGTACTGCATACTACCATGTTTCGAGTCCCGGCGAAGTCGATCAGCCTCAATCCGTTGTCGGACGTTTCGTCGTGGAGGCTGAATTTTCCGACGGTGGTTCCAAAGATCCCTGGCATTGAAGTCGCCAAGCACGATTTTGATATCATGACGGGGGCAGCGCTCGTACGTGCGCTCCAAGCGCTCATAGAGGAGATCCTTGGATACCTCATCCTTCTCTTCCGTCGGGGCATTGGCGCAGATAAGCGAGATGTTGAAGAATATCGCTTTGATGCGGATTGTGGCTAGACGCTCGTCCACCGGGGTGAACGACAGTACTCGGCGACGGAGTCCCTCTCCCACCACAAATCCAACTCCGAATTTGCGCT
>NW_016180009.1:0-6973 GCF_001687245.7 Rhagoletis zephyria | reverse complement strand
AAAAAAAAAATAAATAAAGAATTAATAAGAAATAAATTTGAAAAAAAAAAGATAAAAATCCGCTGCCCGAGGGCTCGAACCTCAGCTTCAGTGCTTTGGTCACTCGGCCATTGCGACTGTTGGAGCAGCGCGAGTAAAATGATATACACGTGCTTTCTGTCAAAAGAACTTTTCGACATGAAATTTGGCAAGTGAGCATTTTTGTGTGCACTTTCGTGCCAGAATAAGCAAAATCCTTCAAACTAGGAGTATCTTACCTACGGCCTTTCAATTGTCTAACAAAAGACTTCAAACTAACTTAGGCAGAACTGCACTGCAAGTACTTGAATAAATTAATTTTCGAGTAGAAAAAAAGAATGTATAAATTGAGATAATCTTGAAGTACAAGCATATTAATAACTAAAAACCACACTTGGGTAAAGAAGGCGAAAAAAAACGATACGCATTACTTACTTTTACTTTTAAAGTTTTAAGTTATGAACAACTACTAGGCATTGCCACAGGATTTATCTCCGATAAAAGTACACTGCGAAAACAGTTAGCTAAATATTTTTCGCTCAATACTAGATTTTCGCAGTGAATGTATTGGATATAGATATATACATACATACCTACATATACCGACCATACGTCGCTCGAATGACTTGAAGAGCAAACATGTAAAGCATAATATTATTAACTTTGGCTATTAGTAGTTATATGTAGTAAGAAAATATGTATGAGCTTGCCTATTAACTTATGTCTATATAGTACAAATTACGAGTAACTAAGCAGGCCTACATAACACTTCGTGAACACGCAGGTAGCAAGCAAACAAAAAAAAGAACGTCGTCCTTCTTGCCGTTCCGCCTGCACCGCAACGTGTGGCTGTCACAACACAACTTTTCTTTACTTTCTCTCACACACTTTTTCTT
The DNA here is from genome assembly GCF_001687245.7 of Rhagoletis zephyria. Lineage (NCBI taxonomy): Eukaryota > Metazoa > Arthropoda > Insecta > Diptera > Tephritidae > Rhagoletis > Rhagoletis zephyria. The sequence continues at coordinate 6,059 of NW_016180009.1, read as the reverse complement.
CTCTATTTTTCGCCAAGAAATCATAAAGTTTTTGAATTAAAAGCAACGGGAAAGCAAACGTAGTTAATTCTTGGCACCGCATGGCAAACTTTATTACTTTTTAATAAATATTTACATTAGTAGCAAGAGTAGTAGCGGAGGCAGCAACAAGAACAACGACAGCAGCGCTACCAGCAACGGCAACAGTATAGCGTATTGCAACAACAGCTTTGCAGAATACTTCGGCTACAAGTAGCTGGCAAAGAAAAGTGTTGCTACACTACTTCCCACCACTCGCTTGGTTGCTCGGCTACCCTTACCCGGTTTGTATTTGGCGTAAATTTTCAACTGCATTTGACATAAAAAAAAAAAAAAAATTTATAAAAAAAATGCTCCCAGCATATCGCAACTGCAACGGCAAGCGAGGGCGCGAGGTGACGCAAAAGTTAGAGTGAAACCAATTTTATGACTCTCATAACAGAAGTATGTATGTACGTAGAGGCAGCAGTGGCAGCAACTCAAGCTTTCGAGCACTTAAGCCAAGTTCGGTAATTACTTCAATGGTCATACGACAAATGCGTCTTGAATTGAAAGTTCGTTGCTGGCGGCAGACGTGGCATAGGACACATACATACATACCCAATGAAAATCAAACCATAATCGTATTTGCTTTGCTGTTGGCTGTCGTTGCCACGCTTTTGTTTCGACTATTGCAACGACACTTTTTACAATTCTCATTCTTTTTAATTTTCTCCTCACTTACTGTTTTTTTTTTTGTCTTTTATTTTTGTGTTAATTTTCTTGGTGAAACTTGTTCGCCACATTGTTTTGCGAATTGGTTTCTCAATTCTTGCACTTAATTTCCAACAATGCAATGAAGCAATTTTGCGCCAATATTATTTTCGAGTATAAAAATCTGATTGAAAAAAAAAAAGTTTCAAAATTACCACTTCACTTTTGATTGCTTCGGTTCGTAGCTTGAATTTGGCATTACTTGCTTACTGCATTTAGTTAGGTCAAAAGTTTAGCTAAGCATTAATTAAAAGCTGAAAAAGCTGGGCGTAAAAAGATTATAAAGAAACTGTTGAAAGGAGTACAAAATTTCGATAACCTAATTACGGCAGAAAGCTTGTTTAGGGAAATGTTTCAACTGATATGAAAAGAGTATTATTTAGTTCTTTAAATACATAAATACGCCAATGTGGAACAGTTTAAGGACTGTTGTTTCTAACCTCAGCCAAACTAACTAAACTTAAGTTTAAAGTTCACACTTTTTAGTCAGAAATGCAATTAAGTTAGTTTATACAGGCAGCTCTGGTTAAGACATTGAGAGGCCATATATTCTGATGACCAGAAAATGATTTCTCCAGACATAACCCGACAAAAGAAAAAATAATTTTCTCTTAAAAAATTTCATTTATCTCAACTAAAAAAATATTTCATAACATGTTTAAAAAAAAAATAAATAAATCTCAAACTCATATTTTTTTTATAAAAATGCAAATGATAGCGTTTTTTCCAAAATCTATTTTCGCAAAATATGTTTTTTCCAAAGAAATAATATTTGTCCAAAAATAATATTTTTCCGTATAAAAATTTTCTTTTTCATATAAAATATTTTTTTTTATAATTTTGGTAAATATTATTTGGCCAAAGAATTATTTTTCCCCATAATTTTTTGTTTTGCAAAAAAAAAGTTTTTGAAAATTTGTTTTCTCCTCAAATGATTTTTTTTGAAAAAAGACTTTTAACCCTAAAGTTTGTATCTTTAATATCATATTGCTTTTTTTTTTTTTTTCAATTTATATTCCTACAAAATAATTCTTCCCGACAGTAATAATTTATACCGCAAATACATGCAGTTTTTCTCTAATTTGGGTGAACATTAATTTTTCCATACAAAAACAATTTTTTTTCTTGCAACATAATTTCGAAAAAATCATTTTTTTTTAATAAAACTCCAATCAAAAAAATCTTAAAAATTTCGATACTTTCCCAAATTTGATAAAAATATTATTTTCTAAAATTTCAAGAAAAAAGTAGCTACATGAATTTGAGGTACATTTAAAAAACAGAAAAAATATATAAAACTACCATCTCCATGTGAGTGGAGTACCCTTAAGGGAAATCGGCATAACATGGTCCTGCGAGGGTTAAAGCATCTCGATTTTCTGACCAAACCTAGTTAACCCGCTAACGCTGAGGCATTTCCAGCGAAGTGGAAATGCGGCCAGACCAGATAAATGCAGCGCTAGCAACAACAGCCACATATGTATGTATGTATGTACATATATTGCATCATTTTCAACTATTTTCCACAAAAAAATTCATTGCTGCGTATGCATAAAATGTACTACGCTGCCTTTGGTGGCCTAAAGCTCACTGCAAGCTAAATATATATTGAAAAATCTGGTCGAATTTTGCAAAACTCGCTTACCTGCTTGCATTTTGTTTACTTTTACTTGCTTGCTAGCTTGCTTGTTTGTGTTTGAACTGTTTTGCTGTACTGATTTAAAAACTGCGCGCTTGTTTATTTTTCAGCTCCCAAATGTATGCTACGTATGCATACTTGCATGGTCGTTTGGCTGCTGGCAATATGCGTGTGTGTGTGTGTGTGTGTGTGTGTGTGTGTGTGGTATTATGTTTATTTTACCTGAATTGCAGCACCATTCACCACCCCCACCGATTTCGCGCAAAATCTTCCTTTTCTGAACTATATATTGGTTTGCTGCATGCAGCCCAAAACTCATTCCCAATGCTGCGCGCTCTCCCAGCAGTTGCTAGCTGCCAGGCGCTTTATTTGAAAAATTCAATTCAGTTTTATTTAGTTCTTTACTTTGCTTTTATTTTTTGAGCTGGTGGGTGTATGTCCCTTTAATGTTTCCTGTTGCAATTTTACCTCTGCATTGAGTTACTTTTCTTACCAAAGCTCCTGGCTGTGGTAGGTCTGTAGGTCTGCTGGTTTGCTTTGTTGTCGCAACTTTGGCGTTTTTTCTTCTTCTTATAATTTGTTGCTGCCTTTGATGCTCACCGAAAATTGCGTACAACTATTACGCACAACAAAGTAAAGCAAAACTATTTACTCAACTTCATGTCGAGTGAAGAAGGTCTTTTAGTTAAGTGCGCTGGCAAAGTCCTTTTGGTAATTTCAATTTCAGTTTGCTTCGTGTTTTTTTTCGATTTTTCAAGCGCAAGTTTGCAGCAGAATCTGCCTTAAGTTTAATGTGGTAGCTTGCCATTTTTTAGGCAGCCAAAAATTTTAGGAAATTAACCAACTACGGTCACACGACGATACTGAACTTAACCGAAGTCAGCACTGACCATATTACTGCAGTTTGGGACTTCAATACAAGGATGTCTATACGTTTTGCGGCTATAGCTAAAAGAGTGGGACGAATGCCTGTCACCTACATACACTAAAGGTTAAAAGACGAAACATGAATTGATGGTCTCTACTCGGAATACTTGCAAAAAAGCGAGTAATTTCGTCTGTCACAGCAGCGCCTCCTGACAGCTGTGCAATACTGAAGGCAATCAGTGAAGTCTTCAGCTAAATAACAACATTCTAGCCGGAAGAATGACTATCTTCGCCGTTAGCCAAACACCTTCTAAAGCAATAAGATGCTAAGGCAACTAGCTGGGGCGCATAAAAGTCACTCTTTGATATAGAAGGAAAGGCAACAGCTTATCAGATGGCGAAGTATAGCTGTAGGATACCAAGAAACGAGTTAGGCAACTCCATATAGCAATCGTAGACACGTAGATGAATACTCCTAGCGACTAATGAACCGAACGATATGAGGTCTTTAGGCCATTATGGCCACGATTAATGACTAACATAGGGGAGTAATGATAGGGGAGACCAGGTTGTTTGCATATACGTACATACAAATGCGTTCAATTAATTAGAATCGAAATTCAAAATGATATTGTTTGCACTTTACGTTTATTTTTTTTATTTTTAGTAATTTTCATTCAAAATATAATTCAATCTGTAACAGAAACCAAAATAATAAAAGTTTTAGAAAAAAATTAAATAAAGTCCAAAAAAATTGTCATCAAAATTTACAAATTTTTAACAAACAACAACACACACACAATTTTTTTTTTTATAAATGGACTAAAAAGTTTGTGCGCATGCAGCACAAAGCATTCGATTTCATTGACAATAGTCAAACTACAAAACATTCTACAGCGAAAGTACAAATTTGAGATCGATTTTAAGCGGTCGTTATTCATATGCCCACATACATACATACATATATTACTCTTCAATTTCAAATCAGGCCTATTACATGCGCCCCACGCTTTTCATTTTCAATCTCATAAATTGTATATAATGACTTTTGCAAAAGATTTCAAAATCAAAAATTATCAAAACAAGTTCTGTGGGACTGAGAAATATTATTTTCTTATTTTAGTCCATTTATAAAAGCGTGGTACATTAAAAAGTTTTTTTTTTTTTTATTTATTTTATACTTTTAAGTCTTGTCTGTATAAAATTTTGCAATAGATACTAAAATAATTCAACTTGCAGTGAAAAGAGAACAGAAGACTATGCAAGCAAAATGTTGTTTGCTCACATTTAGTATATGCCCAGATATGTACATACATACATATAGCAGCAACTAATTTCATTTAAAGAAATGGCGTGTCGTCCATTTCTGTTGTAGCGTATGTAGTGCATATTTTTAAACATTGCAAGTTGATAAAAGCGTTGTAAAAATCGATAACAATATCGATAACCAAATCGATAAAAACATCGATATTAAACTCGATACATAACAAAATCGATAACAAAATCGATTAAACTATCGACAACAAAATCGATGAAAAATATCGATAACAAAATCAATAAAAAATATCGATAACAAATTCGATAACAATATCGATAAAAAATTTGATAAAAATATCGATATCATCGTTAGACTATAAACTCACTACAAACTCAACAGATCTGCAGTAAGCAGTCACCAGTTTAGCAGAGATATCAGTGGTGGAACGCTTGAAGTTCCTCGATCTTTACACTCTTAGCAACACAAGTTGGAAAGAGCGACCCCAAGATCTAAGTATAAGATCTTTTGTAAATATTTGATAATTTCCCAACCCTGACGGCCTAATAAACTATTAGCCTACAAAATACTTAAATGCGAATAGTTTCTTGGTAGTCGAAGTGCTGAACAAAGGGGTTCGACTGCGGAAGAACTAAAGTATGGCAGCCTGATTCCAAACCGTTTTTAATAATTCTTTGTTTTATCGGAAAGGTCCTACCTTAATGGTGATCCATAATACTTCGATCACTGGCTCATGAAGACATCAAGGGTGCTCTTAAATTTTGATGAGCGCATTGAATTCGGTTGCATTTTATGCTTAAAAGTTACTTGTTTTAGTTTAATTTTGTTTTCTTTCTTGATGCATTTGTTTTTATATTTAGATTTAATTTTTTTGTTTAATAAAAGTATTTTTTAATTTCATTTTAAAACTTATTTATTTTTTTCTTTCTTAGTTTTTTTTTCTTATTTTTTAAATTTAATTTTCTATGAATTTTATTGTTTTAGAAGAAAGAATAGTCTTTTTCAATAAGTATTATTATTTTTTTGGGAACGTACTTTATGTTTTTCCTTTTTAATTTAGTTTCGTTTTCTTTTTAAATTTATTTTCTTTTAATTTTTAGATTTGATTAAAAAAATATATTTTAATTTTTAGAGCCTTATTTTCCTTTTTTTATAAATTTGTAAAATTTTTAATATTTTTTTTAATATAATAATAATAATATAAATTTTTTGTTTAACTAAATTTTTGAAAACTTATTTTTAAAATGACAAAATAGCGCTAGAACCTTTCAATAATTGTCTTACTGAAGAATTGTGTTTTTCGAAAGACTGTGGTGAGTAGAATGGCTTGACAAAATTGCCGTGTTATATTTACAGAAAATCTTAATTGCTTTCATTTCACTATAATTACAATTACTTTCCTGAAAATCCACCAAAGTCGACTACTTCAAATCACACATTCGAAGTGTTGTCTGCTCCCTTGGTATACAGCACGTTTGTATACAGGTGCAAGCGGTTAAAAAAAAA
>NW_016180008.1:3672-6981 GCF_001687245.7 Rhagoletis zephyria | reverse complement strand
TAGATGAGTTATTAAGTTGCAAATAGTTTAGCCGTGAAGTGGGAAATGTGAACAATTTTCAAGGCGTAAGCATTTTTAAAGTGCGCACACTCGTGCATATATGTATGTATGTATGTAGATTCAAGATATGCTTGTTTTACAAAAACAAGGAAGAAACAAAGAAATAAATGTATAGGGTAAAAACTGAGGTGGCTTTTCGAAAAGCTATAAAAGTGATTATGTATTAAAAACTATACTAAACAATTATTTAATAGTCAGTATATGTCAAGTTTGAATAAAAAAAAATAAAAAAATTTACAAAAAATTTTTACCTTGATAGTTACTAAATAATTGTATAATTACATACGTATCTCTGTATATCTTTGTGTACAATATTGTTTATATGTACTTATATGCATACCTCTTGCATCTGATTTTATTGCTTTATTGTCAAGTATTCAAAATTTTCTGGTTACTCTGTAAAGAAAGAAAAAGAAAAACATAAAATTTAAAATTAGTTTGTGTAAGAAAATTTTAATTAAATTTAAATACTAGTGATGAAAACGGGGATTATAACAGCTAAAAAAGTTATACAGCAAATAATCATATTTAGTTAGTACTATACGCCCAATAAATAACAAGGACCGTAACCTTATGATTTTTATAATAAAATTCCTTATTTTAACGTTATTTTGTAAATTTTATTTTTCGATAATTTTTAATTGTTATTATGTGATTTTTGTTTTTGCGATCAGCTTTATTGGTTATTGCCTGTTTTTTTCGATCATCTTTAATCGACTGAAAATACTCGATATTATGAAGGAATAAAAATCATTGCAAAATAGTTATTTTTTTTATAAATTTTTACGATCGTTTTTAATCGCTATTCTATGATATTTATTTATTTCGTTAGTTTTTTATTTGTATGTTTAAATCATTTTTAATCGTAATTTTATGATTTTTATTTTTTCGATCACAAATAATCGTTAATTTGGATTTTTCTTTTATTCGATGAATTTAACTGTTATAATTATATCTGTGGATTAACACGTGCGTAGCTTTTAGATGTTTCAGGAAGAAGAAATTTATTTCGCTTATTTTTCACTTATATACTAAGAATATGCTACAAAGAGAATGTCAGATTACAAAATAGTTATTGTTCAGTGTTGCTTTTCAAATTCACGCGCTGAGTAAGGCAATTGAACGGCGACGAAATAACAAAAGGTTGCCACAATACTCCCCTCCTAGACACCTTACGGGGTGGCGATGAAAGCGGGCTTCAAGCGGTCGATTGAAACTTTAACCTCGTTGTTGTTTATGTCGACTACGAAATATTTTGGCAATCTACGAATTACTTTATACGGGCCTTTGTAGGGAGGAGAAAGTGATGGTCGAATTAAGTCGTCTCGAACGAAAACCTGTTCGCAGCTCTTTAGCCCGGTATGGACGAACACTTTTCCTTTTGAGTGCCAGGCCGTGTCGACAGGTCGCAAGTCCCTCATACATTGACGAAGTTGCCTAACCATTTCAGTAACGCTGACTGTCGATGTGGCATCCGTAAAATACTCTGAAGGTAATCGCAGACTTTCTCCATACACCAAATCTGCTGGCGCTGCTCCCAAATCGATTTTATACGTGGAACGCAGACCTAACAAGATGAGTGGTAAGTACGTTGTCCACTGGCTTGCGTTGTGGCATAGTATAGCCGCTTTTAATGTACGATGCCACCTTTCAACGAGGCCATTTGTTTGTGGGTGGTAAGGCGTTGTACGGAAATGGCGAGTGCCTAGCAACTGAAGTAACTGTTGAAATAGGGCACTTTCGAACTGCCGACCTAAATCAGAAGTTATGCTTACTGGTACGCCGAACCGCGATATCCACCCATTCAACAGTGCCTTGGAAACAGTTGGCGCGGTCATGTCGGGTATAGGTAACGCTTCCGGCCATCGTGTAAACCGGTCAACTATCGTGAGGCAATAACGATTTCCTTCTGATGGCGGAAACGGTCCGACCAGGTCGATGTGTAAGTGCGCGAAACGTTTGCTTGGGCATTGTCGACGCTGTAGTGCCGTTTTATTGTGTCGGATTGTCTTGTTTTGCTGGCATTTCAGACAAGTGCGAGCATATTCCTTGCTGTCGCGTTGGATTCCAGGCCAAACGAACCGCTCTGTCATCAATCGTGTTGTCCCTCTTATGCCAGGGTGCGACAAATCGTGAGTCGCTCGTTAGAATGGTTGCCTAAATTTGGTGGTTACAAATGGTCGAATACGCCCGGTAGAGCTGTCACAGTATAAGCTCTTAGAACTGTAGGGAAGAACAAAACTTTTTATATTAAGTGAATGTTTAACGTTACCATTTAATAGGGATTGCAATTCTTCATCTTTCTGCTGGTCTTCGGCCAAATGATCATAGTTTATGGGCTCAGCCGCGAGCGATTGTATGCGTGAAAGCAAATCAGCTGCCACATTACCTTCGCCACTAACATGGCGAATGTCGGTAGTTATTTGCGCTATATAATCGAGCTGACGTACTTGGCGACTGGAAGCTTTATCAAGATTTTGTTGAAAAGCGTAGATCAGCGGCTTATGGTCAGTATAAACGTGGCAGCATCGGCCTTCTACCATGTATCGAAAATGTCGCAGCGCTAGATATACAGCAGTTAGCTCGCGATCGTAGGGGCTGTATCGACTTTCGGGAGATGTAAATTTACGGGAGAAGAACCCTAGTGGTTGAAGCGATCCATTGACCACCTGGTTCAATACAGCACCTGCAGCGAAATTCGAGGCGTCCACCCATACTGATAGCTCGGCGTCATGCAAAGGATGGGCGAGTGACGCACAATTTGCCAGTTGTTGTTTGCATGCGTTGAAGCAGTAAGTCGTTTCTTTAGTCCATGTAAGTGGGGTAGTGTCGTTCCGACGATTCCCGGCAACCATATCAAAAAGCGCCCCTTGTGTTGTCAGCGCGTTCGGCAAAAAACGGCGGTAAAAATTAAGCATCGCCAAGAATCGCTTCAAGTCCTTAGCAATAGCCGGCTGCTTAAATTTCAGCAACGCCTCAACTCGCTCAGGAAGTGGTCGTATGCCATCCTTCGTAATGGAATGACCCAGGAAACGTAGCTCTGTGACACCGAACTCGGACTTGCCGACGTTGATTGTAAGGTTGTTGGCTTTCAATCGCTGGAAAACTTCACGGAGGTGGTTTTGGTGCTCTTCCTCAGATGTAGATGCGATGCAGACATCGTCTAGGTAAACGAATATAAACTGCAGGCCTTGAAGAACCTCATTAATGAACCTTTGGAATGTTTGAGCGGCATTCCGCAATCCAAAG
>NW_016180008.1:0-3662 GCF_001687245.7 Rhagoletis zephyria | reverse complement strand
CANGTGAGTAAATTCAAAGAGGCCGAAGGGGGTCGGTAATGCCGTCTTGCAGATATCCTCTTCGTGTATGGGTACTTGGTGAAAAGCTTTCTTTAAATCGATTTTAGAAAATATGCATTTTCCAGCCAAAATATTCGAAAAATCGTTGAGAAAAGGCAACGGGTACCGATCCGGAGTTGTAATGGCATTCAAAGCCCTATATTCACCACACGGCCTCCACGAACCATCGGACTTGCGCACCATGTGCAACGGGCTGGCCCAATGGCTACTAGATGGCCGGCAAATGCCTAGTTTAATTAGCGAATCGAATTCGGCTTTTGCTGCTTCTAACTTCTCAGGCGAAAGGCGACGTGGTCGTGCAAAGACTGGTTGGCCGGTGGTGACTATTCGGTGCGTTATGGATGATTTCACTGTTGAAGAAAGTGGACATGGACGCGTAATTTCGCTAAACTCGTTCAAGATATTAGAAAAACTAAAGTTGGCATCGAACGTTTTTATGCTACATGTGCACGTTTTGTCAATCTCACAAATCGATCGCAGCTCTGTTTTGCGATCAAGCAGACACTTTTCTTTCAGGTCGACTAAAAGTTCAAAATTAGACAGGAAATCAGCACCGATAATCGCTTGGGAAACGTCAGCGATAAGAAAGTTCCATACGAACTCGCGGCGTAAATTAAGATTTAGCTTAAGAATGGCTTCACCGAATACGGGAATGGGCGAGCCATTTGCGGCAAACAATTGCATACCGTTCGATTTAGCTCGGACTGCGTTAGCGCATTTTGGTATAACGGAGACATCTGCACCGGTATCTATTAAAAAATAAATTTTTGCTGACGTATCATATATACGCAATCGGTATGTTTTACGGGCTTCAGGCTGTTTGCAGAGATCTNTGGGCTTCAGGCTGTTTGCAGAGATCCTAAGTGGATTTCTTTGATGATGAAAAACTGCAGGGCTCTCGACACTTAGTCGCCTTTTCGCCGAATTTTACGTGGTACCAACACAAGTTACTGTTCGATTTCGCCATGAAGGGGCGACCTCCACGCGACCTTGATCGGGAACGCGAATGAACACGACGCTCTTTATCATTTAAAAGTTTGTGCACTTGCTTAGTTAGCTCAGCTATTTCGAGCTTTAGATCTGAAACCTCACTAACTGCCGAAACTTCATGCACTTGACTGTCGCGCATTCCAATGGTTTCAGTAATAGAATCAGCAATTTTTAATTTCTCAACGATGGCAACGTTCGTAGCAATAATTGCCGCCTGTACGTATGGTGGTAGCCTACTGACCCACAAGTCATGTAAGATGCTATCACTAAGTGTTGTTCCGGCTGCGCGTTTCATGTCATTGAAAAGTTCACTAGGACGGCGGTCGCCCAGCTTCATGTCTTTTAACACTCGTTGTAGCCGGCGCTGCTGACTGTCCGAAAAATGCTCTATCAGTTTCTGCTGTATATAATTGTACTTGCCGCTTATCGGTGCGGCCTCTATAGTTGGTCTGAGTTCCATTAACTTAGTTGGTGAAACACTAGCAAGAACGATATTGAACTTCCGTGTATCGCTAGTTACGGAAGATGCATCGAACCAAAAGTCTAATGAATAAAAATACGCCTCGATGTTATCCTCTGACATCGTTGGTAAGGGCAAACGTGGAGTTGAACCCGAAATGTCTAAGAGGTTGGCATCGGAGTTATGACCACCAGAAACTAAATGGCTGTCGTTCAGCGACATGGCTATTTTCTGGATGATGGCACTCCTTCAGACTTTAGATGGTGCGTAAAATGTTTACCTGTTCGGGGTCACCAATTGTGGATTAACACGTGCGTAGCTTTTAGATGTTTCAGGAAGAAGAAATTTATTTCGCTTATTTTTCACTTATATACTAAGAATATGCTACAAAGAGAATGTCAGATTACAAAATAGTTATTGTTCAGTGTTGCTTTTCAAATTCACGCGCTGAGTAAGGCAATTGAACGGCGACGAAATAACAAAAGGTTGCCACATATCTATAATATAACATGTATATAATATATGTACATATATACTGCGTTCTTATAACCCGAATTAAGATTTTTATGATCTAAAAAATGGAATCTGAAAATGACGGTAATAATATGATTGGAAAAATAAAAATCAATGAATAACGACTATTTTTGATTAAAAAATAAAAATCATAAATTAGTGATTAAAAATAATCGAAAAAATAAAGATAATATAATAACGATTGTTTTTAATCGAATAAATTAAATCATAAATGTACGATTAACAACGATCGTAAAAATAAAAATCATTCATAATAATGGTTATTTCCGGTCATTGATAAACAAAACTTATTTAGAAGGTTAGTTACTGTAAAATAATTGAGTAGAGTAATTTATCTTTAGAGTTAACCATTGTCAGTAAATTAAAAACTTAAAGGTCGGCCAAAGCGCTCAAAGTTTTGCATGTATTTTATATGGAGAAAAAAACAATTTTCGTAAAAATAATAAAATAAATTTTTGAAAGTGAAACACTGCTTTCCGATCAAAAAATATTGATTTTTAATAATTTTATACTATTTCTACGAAAAACTGTTTTTCCCCATATAAAATACATGGAAAATATTTTTGATAAAAAAAAAAAATTACATATATTTCTTCGATAAAGAAAAATCCTAGGGGGTGAGAGCATTAAACTTCAGACTCTACTTTTGTCACATGCATTTTTGAACAACCCTAATGTAGATGTATGCGGGAATGTGTGTTTAAATATTGTAGTTCTTAAGCTTAGCTTGGATTTTTAATGCTATGCAAGGATCATTTACCCAATTAGTTTTTCAAGCCATATTCGTATTTTATAGAACTTTGATTTTTCTCTAAAACCTTTAAAATATCTTTTTCCTGGTATTTTTAATAACCACTCATTATAACACTTAGAAAGCAACTACTTAAACGTTGGATGAAATTTGTAATTCTCTTCAAGGTTTAAGTGTTTTGGGCTGCCTGACGATATTTGTTTAAAACATTTAAATTTTTTTTATGTAATGCACTTTTTTTCAACAAATTTTGCCAATTGCTCAAGATTTCTTTCTCTTCTAGCTTATAAAGCTGTGTTAAATTTAAATGCACTTCAATATATTTAATTCCTCATTTAACGATCCGCCTGCAATCCAATTTCAACTTTTCACTAAATAACGAACACTTAAACTGCTATAAATATAATTACTTAGCTGCCTTTTTGCTATGCTCTTGCAGGCGCTTATTATTAATCTTAATTGCTTTATTTTTTCCTAAGAAATTTCACTGCACTTTATTTAGATTTAGTGCACATTCGGCGCAAAGATTACCGCGCGACTAACGCGGCTCGCTGACTATTGAACTTGAAAGCACATAAGCACCACTCACTGCCAGTCACAGCCACAACTACTGCCAAGTCACTACTACAGAAAGCCAAAATTCGAAGGCGCCGCCAGCCACAGCCAAACGAAGCGATAGTGTTTAATCGCTGATCTTCTTTCTGCCGCTGATGCTGATGCCGTTGCTGGAGCTGGTATGAAAGTCACTCGAATGCATGTGTGCTTGTGAGTATTTGACACATTCCAATAGCATAATTATGGAGTGCATTTTCGTATAAGAAAATGTAAGAGGCAGTAGGTTGCTGAGAAGCGGCCGGCCATAAAAAA
>NW_016180007.1:3969-6976 GCF_001687245.7 Rhagoletis zephyria | reverse complement strand
TTAGAAAAATTTAATGTTATATTTACTTACATATATGTTTACATACTTATGGCTCAAGATACAAGCTGCGGATATGTTCAAGTTTCAAGCGACAGGAAAATATTTTCATTGCGGTGTGGATTCTGTGGAGAAACGTTTTCGCTTTGGTCGTGGGTCAAATTTATTTCCCACATTCAAAATAAGCATTCAGGCCAGGAACTAAAAACCCAATCTCAAACTAAAACAGAGTAAGATAGGTTTACATGAACATGTACTACTATTTTAGTAATATGCTTTTAGTCCGAATGAAAACTCAGAACCACTTAAGAAAAATAAAGTCCTATTGCGGGAAATAGAAGATCTTAAAAAACTCGAAAGGAGCATTAATCTTATATTTACTCATGGCCAAGTAAGAAAATTAAAGACCAGAAATAATATCCATTGGGATTGTGAGGATATAAGCTCAGCCCTAACAATAAACGCTGCAGGCCCTAGAGCGTATAGACACCTCTTGAAAAGAGGATTTCCACTCCCATGTCTATCCACTCTCAACAACTGGGTTCGAACAGTACCACTGCAAGAAGGTTGTCTTCAAAACATCATTCTATTGATGAAAAATTCTGGAATTGAATTTGAAGACAAAATATGTGTTTTATCCTTCGATGAAATGAACGTCTCGAGCTATTTCGAACTCGATCCTTTTAGTCAGGCCGTCAAGGAGCCGTGTAATTACGTTCAAGTAATTATGGCTCGTACATTGAATGGGCGATGGAAGCAATTAATATTTTATACCTTCGACACGAAAGTAACTGAAAAAATTCTTAGTGAAATAATTTTGAAACTGCACGACATAAATTTCACCGTTGTTGTAATCGTTTCGGATATGGGTCCCTCAAATCAGGGTATTTGGCGAGAATTGACGATTTCAACTAGTAGGTGTTTATTTTTATTTATATGTGTACTTGCATATTTGTAAATATAATTATCTATATATAGCCAATACTTGGTTCCACAATCCAGCCAACGATGGAGGAAGGATATACGTGTTCGCAGATGTTCCTCATCTACTGAACTGAAGCTGATCAGAAATCACTTATTGACAGTGGACTTGTGTACAATAACAAAATTATTAGTGTACAAACACTTNTACTATAAAAAAATTAAAGACCGGAATAAATATTTTCTTTCGATTTCTGAAAAAAATTGCGCATATTTGCGACTTTTAACGTAACCTAATATAGTAATGATGGCATTAATGGTATTTTTAAGGCGTTTTTGAGGTTAAGTTTGCTTTTAATATTATTATTACTAACATATCCTCACCTGAAATGCAAAAAAAAACGTAACAAACATCATCGCTGAAAGGCAAAAAATCATAACTAATAAAAAATTCTAATTTCACTTTTTGATGTATATGATGGATTTCATCGAATAACAACTCCACATCATTTTATAACCAAAGTATACCTATATTAGTCATGATTTTTTTTTACGATGTTGTTACGTCTTTTTGCATTTCAGGTGACGATATGTGCAATGATATGTTCATCCGCCCGCTTTTTGTGGCCTTTTTAAGCCGTTTTTGAGGTTAAGTTTGTACGGGTTTGAGGGTTCGCACCAGTGTTGCCGCGAATCATTTTTAGTGGTAGCCAAATTCCTTTAAAAAAAGGGCTAAGAAAGAGCTAAAAAAATTCCTTGTGGCTAAAAATGGTAGCTAAAATTTTTTGTTTACATATACATATACAAGTATAAACGCAAACATTTTCAATAAGTAATGGTATATGAATTCTGGACAAAAGCTAATATTTTATCCCACCAAACACCTTTTTGTATAAAAGGGGAAATATAGCACACCAGCGTGCTGGCTCCATAAGTGATTGTACCATCAGGCTCAAAGCATATAACTTACCAGCAATGCTGGTACAAAATTTTTTTCTTTACAAATGAGGTCGAGGAAAGATCGAAATGATTAGGGCCGAAATTTCATAATTTTTATACCATTTTGTTAAACATTGTTTTTTTTTTTTAATTCACAACTGCACTTGAACTTAATCTTCCACAAACACGGCTTTGACTCATATAGTTACGGTGACCATATTAACCAACGTAAAATAAGGGAATTTTTTTTCAAAATGATTTGGGAATACGTACATATAACTTGTATGATAAAAGTACCTTATCCATATAGTAATTTAAATCAAATATTTACCAAATAATCATATTATTTAATTGTACAAGTTCCCCTGCTGTAGCGAAAGTGAAGCCAAATCCTTTTCAAGGACTTCGCCATCTTGTGCTTCCAAAATGCGTTTACCATAATTCATACTGTACGACGAAACCAGCACACAGTGGTTCAAAATTGGAATTTAATACTGATAATCAACATAAACCTTAATTTTTCAACCAATTTTTACTAAAAACCGAAAAAAAAATTTTTTGGTGAACATTTTTTTATAACATTTCATTTTTTTTGTGTTTTTTTTTTTGTTTTGGGAGACCCATACAATTGTTTTCAAATAGTGTTTGGTATGTAACATTTATTAACTGGAACAGGAGAATACATTTTCTTCAAAATTGCTACTTTTTCTGCATTTTGCACTAAATAATTTAATATAATAAAATAAAAATTCATAAATCACGCTCAAATGCAAAAAGTTTAAAATAAAAATTAATGAAATTAAGTGAAAAATGAAGGCTCCAGTGAATTACGAACACTAAATTCCAGTTTTGAACCACTGTGCAGCAGGGGGATTATTGTCCTCTTTCAGTGGAACTGGAAACTCAGCGTACAACACGATCCTGTGTACAACTTTCCCTGTGCCTTATCGATTGTACAAAGATTGCCGATTAAATAGAAACCCTTAAGTGGGGTGCAAAACAAACTTGCGAAGGTTTTCACTATATTTTATAAGGGACATTTTTATTTTTCATATTCTGCGTTAAAAAATTTACCTCTGAAAAATGCAGAGCCGATTTAAAGGACAGTTTAAGAAATAAAGGACAAAAGGCGTCCTTTATTTTGAAAAAA
>NW_016180007.1:0-2622 GCF_001687245.7 Rhagoletis zephyria | reverse complement strand
CCCCGAAACCATTTTATATACCAATGAGCCTTGTGGGGCGGACACACTAACCACCTTGGAAGGGTTTGAAGCCTATCTAAAGCATTTGCCGTACTTTGGGTCCGGCACCCGGTTGAAATGCAACTCCACATCGAACCAATCAAGGCCGGTTCGAATACTCTCCGAGGCGTCATACCTAAGAACATGACAGAGTAAATAGAGTATATTCTGGGGCTCCCCGTGGTAGCAAAATTAAGTCTCTGATCAGACCTGGTGGCCGAAACTACTGCCAGTTGAGAATCCACTCCAGGACTGGCGGCCGTTGACTAGGGTCTTCGGGTTTGTCATGACGATAATTCCACAAATGCATAAATATGCTTAACGCGACTACCTGCCAAAATGACTTGACATCACGGTGCTCCTAAGTACAACGGATCAATTCAAATACCTTGATCAGCGCCCTGAAATGCAAGAACTTCAGTACCAATTGGCAGTGTTGGGTGGACACACTAACCACCTTGGAACCCGGTTGCAATACAACTCCCCATTGCACCATTGCTGGTTCCACCCGCATTCGGGTTTAAACCGCAGCCACCATGATATTCCGCGAGGTGCCGCACCAAGAACAGACCGGAGTAGTGCTCACCTGCGCAACTTGCTCGACCTGTTCGACTCATCCTGACTTACTTAACTTGCTCGACTTGCACAAGCTCGACTCACACAACTTCTTCGCCATAGATTCACCTCTTTCAACACACATCCAGTCTCTACTCTTGCATGTTTTTGATACTCTTCTTATAACGTTTTTTTTTTTTGCTTCTCCTGTCAAATAAAAACAAATTGTCTCAAATAAAAACATAAAGAACAATTGTAATTTCCGAATAAATCATATAAATTTCGTTCTATCACATGTAACCTGTCCATCAAATGCATTCCTTTGATGCGAAAACCCATCCCTGTACACCCCACCCCCGAAGACACATACTCTTACAACAAAAAAATATTTAAAGGGTTAGAGCCACGACACAAACAACGATTGGTGGATATTTCTAATGCACTAAGACAATTAAATGGGCATTAATTAAATTGTACAAGTGAAGCGATTAAAAATAGCCAATTCAATGCAAGGCAACAACAACAATAACAAGAAAAACAGCGTAATGCAATGTGCAGCAAATAATGGGGTAGTGCATATTTGGCGGCTTGCTCGCACATTAGTCACACGATTGTTGCGAATGCGCTACTACCATTGCAAATTGCAATGAAAACTAAATGAAAGAAAATAGAGTAAGAATGATAGAAAAAAATCAATCGTCGCAAATGAAAAAAACAATTATAGTACTATAAAGTCGTCACATGATCATTTGTAAAATTTTTTAGTGAATCAGTGGCTATTATAAATCGGGAAAATTTTCAGATGAGTGTATATTCAATCATTCAATCCCGGCACACAAATGCACACCCTCAAATGCTACTCCTACATAAGTGCATAAGTATGTTTGTACATGCAGGGGGGCATGCTTTGGAGTGCAAGTTTTTTGTTTTTGTTTGACAGAAAAAAATCTCATTCAAATTTGTGATTTGTTGCTCGTTTTGCAGCAATGAAGCTAAAATCACCACAAACCAAAAATTTTGCATTTGCTTTCAAAAACATTCTCACGCCTCTTGCATTGCATGAATTGAATCAAATTTTAATATGCAATTGAATTTATTTTTTTGCATTTTATTTTTTAGTTGCATAAATTTTGTCAATTTCAATACTTTTTTTTATAAATTTGTTTGCTAATATTTTTCATGTACACACGCACACATACATATCGAGCCCTAACCGCCAAAATAACGTAAGCGACATTTTTTTCAGAATTTTCTTTTTGATGCAGAAATGCATCTAGATGCTCTAGTAATATAGTAAAATATGTCGCTTACGTTATTTTGGCCGTTAGGGCTCGATATTTTTACTGTTTTGTATTTGCATATTTACTACTTGCTTTTTTATATACATATATGCAAAATTCATTTTTGCATTTCTGGGCGGCATTTATTCAGCCTCTTTTCGTACGGCTGCCATTCAAATGCAAAAATTATTTTGTGGCCTCTCGTTGGTCGAATACTTCGAGCGTTTGAATGCAATCGCCGGCGCTATTGGCGAATGGCGTACGTCTAACGACTGCAAATTGTTTTCAAAAAGAAGAAAATAAAAGCGAAAATGAAAACTACAATTTGAAAAACCAAAATCCACAAAAAAATAAGACACATAAGCAAACCAAACGGAAATTTGCAAAAATATATGCACAAAAACAAGGAAATTCTTTTAGTCGTCGAAAGCAAATATGAACCCATTGTTTTGTTGACGTAAAATACATAATATCGAGCCCTAAAAGTCAAAAAGATGTCAGCGAGATTTTTTTTCAAAATTTTATTTTTGATGCAGAAATGCGTCTGGATTAGGGCTGCCTAAGACTGAACCCATCGACCAGGACACTTATCCTCAAACAAATCAAATCCGAGGATACAAGTTAGTGGATACAGTTGCTTTGTTTCTGGATTTTTTCTGATAATTTCTGATAGTATAAATCAAGGCGAATACGCGTTCGTATAGATAATGTAGTTTTGTGACACAATCCGTAGAGTTGAATGTGTCGT
>NW_016180006.1:0-6976 GCF_001687245.7 Rhagoletis zephyria | reverse complement strand
ATGTCATAGCAACGGCATCATAAGGGACCAAAACGCATTGAGCGTAAACACGACTCTGTGCTGAGATAGCAGAAGATCGGAAGACGAAAGCGAAAGTTGTGGCGAACCCAGGCCCCCAGTCGATTATGACGGAGTCAATGGTACCCTACCTGACTAAATATAACGAGGTACGAATAGAAATTAGACAGCTTACAGCTGTCGACAATTATGATATCGAGAAAGTAGAGATTTTCTTTTACCGTGAATAATAATAATATTTGTATCAAAATCCAACCACTCTAGCCAACAAGTGCTACTTTGTACTGAGTAGGCAATTCAGAAGNAGTCTAAACTAAAATTTCAACTTCAAGTATGCATGGGTACAAGGGACAAATTTAACNTGCTGGTATATGGCTATGAGAAGGCTCTTGGAGTATTCCGCAAGAAGATTGATGGGCTTTTACGCATTGGCGTTGGCAGTTACTGCAGCCAGACCAGGCGGAGAAGGACTTGATGTCACTTGGCATTTCCAATTGGCGTCAGTTGGCACAGAAGAGAAACGGCTAGCGCGCTGTGCAGCGCTCGGCCAAAATCACTTAGGCGGTTACAGCGGCAATAAAGAAGCACAACGAATAAAATGTATCCTTTATTGAGCTCTATTATATCACATCTGCCAAAGTATTGTATTAAGATATATGTAGTAGTCTTAACTAAAATTTCAACTTCAAGTATGCATGGGTACAAGGGACAAATTTAACAGGATATGCATATAGAATTTCGCAGAAAAAAATCCTTTTTTTATACAGGGTGTCCCAGGAATTTAATTTATACATACATACATATGTACTAGTATATTTAGATATTTATGACTAAATTTTAGGTACTTACCTTCAATTTCTGTTCTCATTTCAGTGTGTAAAAGCAGTTGAGGAATTCTAAAAAAATGAAGTTCTCGATGAGCATATCTACCATTTGCATTGCCATATTGGCGCTGACAAATGCCACCGAAGTTGGCAAGTGTCCAAAATGTAAGCCAAATAATTAAAAACACCCACATGTATGCTCATGTATGGTAAAAAAATTTTATGGAATCATATTTCTTTTCTCCGCTTTACAGCTACAGCACGCGCCTTGACTCCGGACGAAGTGAGTATCTCCAATTGTCTTAAAAATAAATGCACACTCAAGCGCAACACAGAACCCAACATTGAGATGAAAATTAAACCCGAACGCGATTTCGCCGAGCTCAATTCCGATATACAGGGCATTATTTTAGATGTGCCACTGCCATTCCCCGGTTACTATGGCACCAGCGCCTGTCCGTACATTTACGATGCTGAGGGCAAAGAGAAGGTGGGCTGTCCATTGAAAGCCGGTCAGNATCAATTTCTGTTCTCATTTCAGTGTGTAAAAGCAGTTGAGGAATTCTAAAAAAAATGAAGTTCTCGATGAGCATATCTACCATTTTCATTGCCATATTGGCGCTGACAAATGCCACCGAGGTTGGCAAGTGTCCAAAATGTAAGCCAAATAATTAAAAACACCCACACCCGTATGCTCATGTATAGTAAAAAGATTTTATACAATCATTTCTTTTCTCCGCTTTACAGCTACAGCACGCGCCTTGACTCCGGACGAAGTGAGTATCTCCAATTGTCCTAAAAATAAATGCACACTCAAGCGCAACACAGAACCCAACATTGAGATGAAAATTAAACCCGAACGCGATTTCACCGAGCTCAATTCCGATATACAGGGCATTATTTTAGATGTGCCACTGCCATTCCCCGGTTACTATGGCACCAGCGCCTGTCCGTACATTTACGATGCTGAGGGCAAAGAGAAGGTGGGCTGTCCATTGAAAGCCGGTCAGACGTATACCTACAAGAATAGCTTCAAGATTCTGCCAATCTACCCAACTGTGAACTTGGTGATTCACTGGGGTTTGGGTGATAAACAAGGCGATGCTGTTTGCTTCCGAATACCGGCTAAGATAAAGGCATAATGTGAATGCTGAAAATATGCAGATTCGATTTGCTGGCAATTAAAACATTTTTTTTTTTGTGATAAACTTTTTACTTGCTTACATAAGTAACTGTATTGTGGAAATTAAATGTATATATTTGGATTTGTTGGTAAATCAAATAAAATACAGTACGTACATATTTTCTGCAACCAAGATGTGGCAATTCAAAAATTTAAGTTCTAGCTTATATTTACATGTGTATGTGTATGTACATAGGCATGTATGTATGTATGTCTGCCTTCCAATACAAATTGAAGTATGTATAAATAATATTGATGCATCCAGCCCGCTNTTATGTCTGTCTTCATACAGCCAATACAAATTGAAGTATGTATAAATAATATTGATGCATCCAGCCCGCTGCATCAATATTACAAAGTAGCTTCGAATTAAGTTTCCTTTTAAATTAGAGGCGATTGTAACCTGAACGAGTTGTTGGTATAAGTATACACGTAGCCTGTGTATAAACGTAAATACGGCAAAATACATTGAGAGGAATTTTGGAAAAAAAATTGACAATGTTTCTTATACATAGATAGTATTAGCTTAATCAACGCGTAAAATACACAAAAATATTTTTCTTACAATAAAATGTTTACATTTAGAGCCTTTGAAAGTAAGTATGTGTGTGGTTCCAATATTTTAGTATTTAATATTGTTTAACATTTTGTGCACTTGAAGCCAACATATTTGGCATGCGAATGTGTGTAAGTTTGTATTTACATGCGCTTATTTTGACGAATATCTCATCTTTTAATTAACTTTGTTGTAGTAGTCATCCACGACTCTGTGTGTCCGTTAAGTCATCAACCATTTACTCGATCAATCTTTGCAGTTTCGAGTTCTATTGAAAGTCATAATAAACTCCGATGTCATCCAATCTTCTTCCGCCTGCCAGCGGTCCAAATTGTTGAATAAACTCACTCTCGGCATTTCGATCTGGTAACTCTAGTGATACGGCATCAGTCAACGCCAACGGTGAATTGCCGAATGCATGCCGCAATCCAAATATGGGCAACTTTCTCCAACGTTCAACATATTTGGGATACTTGCGTTGCTGTTGTGTCTGTCGCGGCGGCTGTAGGTGCCGTTGGAGTTCTTCACGCGAGTCAGCAGCAATGCTTTCACGTTTGCTGTTGTCGATCGGTGAGAAATTGCTGTCACCCGAACTTGGGTGCGCGGTAAATTTCAGCCGCCGTAGTCTCATATAGTTGCGTGCTTTGCTAGAATCATTCGAGTCGGCCGAGAAATCTTCGGCACTCAAAGCGTTGTGCGATGAACTCTCTGCCGAAGTGGGTACCTCATCGATATCGAACTAAGTAAAGAAACAGAAAAATATGCAACAATTATCAATGGAAACAAATTTATTATTGCCTTGGTGACGAATCTTCAACATCATTTCGTTCATGCACTTTAGCAATATGTTTTCAAAAATCCCCAAAAAGATGGTTTCGCTTCATTTTATTTAAGCCAAAGTTAGGATAGAAAAAAATCAAATAAGTCGTTCATTCAATATTTAAACTACATAACAAGACCTAAAGTTTCTACTGCGCAAGTAGTTATAAATTTGTGATCGATTTTAAGCGATCGATTAAAGCAAAAATCAAAACTTATCGAGACACATTCTATGGGTCTAGGAAGAGTAATTTTCTACTTTTCAGTCCATTTATGTAAACGGGCTATGTATATTAAAAGGTTTTTTATTTGATTTTTTCCTACTTTTTAGTGTGGTCTGTACAAAATTTTACAGTATTTACTATGTTTATGTGTTTCTTTATTTCACTAAATTCTTTCGTGAAATATAATGAAATACAAAGTTATAAGTTATACTTTTCGCTAGAAAACAAAACATGACGCAAACATAAGGCGCCGTAATAGAAAGGGTGACATTGCATTTTGTTCTTTACGGAAGCGTTCCCGAAACTTTTGTCCTCATTTTGTTTGCGTGGGAACGTTCTTGACATTACGTTTTGGGCTCGTGCAGAACTAAACCAAAAATAGAACGCGTTACCGGTCCCTGGATATACATACATGCACAGTCAGCATCAAAAATATAAATACCCTGACAAGAATCAATTTTTCTAATGTTATACAGAGCAAGAAAATGCAAGAAATATCTACCAAAAAAAAAAATCATCAAAATTTAAAATTTTTCAACTCGATTTCAAAAAAAAAATTCGAGTATGCAGTTGTGTAGCTAATTAATTTTCAGTTGAATCAAATGCAATTTTCAAGTCACTAAAAATTACTGTTGATTTTTGGGATATTTTTTTTTTGTCGAGGGTGTTGCGCATTTTCTTCCATATAACGCATGAACAAAATCTATTTTTATATGGAAGATCGTGCTACACCCGCTACAAAACTGCATACTCGAAATTGTTCTAAGAAATCGAGTTGAAAATTTTAAAATTTTGATTAAAATGTTTTGGTATTTCTTGCATATTCCCGACTTCTGTATACAATTAAAAATATATATTCTTGTGGTTTTTGCTGTTGAATGATTTATATATATTTTTATTAAATAAGAAAAATTTTGTGTGGAAAATGTAAATAAATAAAATCGTGAAAACGTCGGGAAGTTCATGTTTTTGACGCTGGCTGTATGTAGTATGGAATACATATATATGTGTATATGCAAGTATGCTGGTACCCACCTTGTTTGAAAAAATTTCATTTACGTTATCTTCACCCAACAGATTTAGCTGGTTGCCGTGTAGATTTCTTGGCTCAGAATCCCGTTGGCCTTTATGGCGTGTAATCTCTTGGCCAGCTGAACGTTTTCCATGCGCTGTTAACGGTAAAATGTATTAGGTGCCAAATTAAAGAATGTAAAACAAATGTTTTTCATACTCACCACCCCAGCATGAATGTCCATACTCCAAACAAGAACCTGTAGGGAGCAAAAAAAAGAAACACGTAAAGTAAAAGTGTTTAGTAGCGGTTTACAATCTGTCCAAGTCCCCGCTTCCGCCTCCACTTATTTAAACGTCAAATTCAATTAGGAGTTACTTCCCCACAGTGGCTATTTTAAAAGTACAACAACTAAGCACATCATAGAACATATCCGAACTCATAAATAACAATTTGCCGCAAACTTGTTGCTGCACTTTTCCCACAACCTCCACGCAATTCTTTTCTGCTTTCATTGACTGCATTCAACTTAAAACCGGGTATTTATAGCAATATTTTATGTTCGCCCGCTGTCGTTGAGTTATTTTGATTGAAAAACAAATAAAACTTTTCGTTCTCGCTCTTATTTTCGTAGTTGTCTTTTTATTAAGAATTTCTTCCCAAAAGTGTAGTCTACGTCATTGAATTAATTTTCGAGCGCTTTAAATATTTTAAATGAATATTAAAAAATTGCAATTGTTAAATGAAAAAACCCAAGACAGCCGGCAAAAAAATTAAAATAAAAATAAAAATCAACTGGAATTTTTAGCTGCACACTCTTGGTTATGCTCAAATATTATGGGCTATAAAACTCAATGCCTTAAATTGTTATAAAAATTTAGAGTAAAAAGTTCGAAATTTAGACGAAAATTTGTTGAATTTTCTAAATGTTGTATTTATCTTGAATTCTTGATTTTTATGGGTTTGGTTTAAGCGCAAACAATATTCTTACACAAAATAAAATACCAAAAAAATTTTACTTGAAAAACATTGTGAGTATAAAAAAAAATCTCAAACGATGAAGTTTCGTTGTTGCCTTTAGTTCCATCACTTTCGCTTTTTGTTTAAGGTATAAATAGTTAAATTGAAAGTTCCTTAACTAAATAACTAAAAAAATAACAAAACTATAACTTTTAATAAAATAACTAAAAAAAAAAACGTTATTGGTAGAAATTTTCCAGATTTGGTAGATTTTTTTCAAGTAGAAGGTAAGTATCTTTTTTGTCAGTGGCAACCCTGATCATGATATCAATAAATGACCGTTTGACGCACAAAGGTTTTCTACGTGTTTGGCCGAGTACGGGAAGTCATTGACCTCAAGTACCCCGTTCTAGTACTTACCCATCAGATCTCAGTTCTTCTCAGCCGAACTTACTACCCTAGTATTAGTAAATTAAAATTCATCAAAACTCGTTAAACTTTTGCTAAGTATTTTAATTAGTCTAGCAGAACTATTTAAAAAATTGTTTTTTTTGCCGAATCAGACTCGGCGGCGACCTATTTTTGTTTGCTTATAAGCTGGTGACATATTTACACATTTTCCTGCAAATCAGAGCAATGCGTTTCACTAAGAGTTTTCTTTTCTTTTAACCAGGTCATTTAATTCCGCCGATTTATTTAAATGTACAATTATCGGATAAAAAACGAATCTTTTAGATATACTCGCGATACATATAAAAGCGATCACAAATGGGTTATTCATTATTTTATGCTGCACACCGTTCGTGATTTATGAACTTATAACTTTCTTATATCCCGCAGGGTTTCAAAGCCTTCGCTTTACGCTGTGAGCAAATATTTCTTTCATTTAATAAATAGTTATTTAACGCAAAATTAGCAAGAAGGCGGATTTCTCTTATCACGAATTTCATAGAAACGACTCTCGAGAAAAGGAGGTTGAAAATTTTGGAGCAAAAAAGTGAAAAGTGAACAGACCGAATGCACTTGTTGCAAAATAAGGAGCTCATTCGTGTGGACAATCAACAGTGGTTTATGTATGTACATTAGGGTGGTCCAAAATTGCTTGTCAAAAAGGTAAGTCGAAATGTTTATGCTCTCACCCCCTAGGATTGTTCTATACCGAAAAAATATACCCTTTTTTATTTTTTTATTTTTAAATAAAAAAATTTAGAGGTCGCTCAAAGCGCCAAAACCTATTGGTAAAGCGATAAACTTTGGTTAAATAGATTTCCATACAAAGTTTAACAGTTTATTTATCAAAATGATGAATTTGTCATTTTATCAAGTTTGTCAGGAGTTTAACATTTTAGATGAAGATTATTGAACTTATATTACGATAAA
>NW_016180005.1:0-6977 GCF_001687245.7 Rhagoletis zephyria | reverse complement strand
CAATATAGAATAACTGAACCATTCGAAAAATTAAACACAAAGCTGCACGGGAGAAAGGCAAATGTGGAATGTAGGAATTTTACAAATAAAAGTCCCAACGTGATCCATCGGAAGATGTAGTAATAATAGCTAGTAAACCCGCATGAATTTAAAACGCCAAAATTTAATTTAATTTTTTAAACCGGGGGCAACCCTATTCAAAAACCTAAATATATTTTTATTCCAAATGTTTCATCTAAATCTTTCCGCCCATTGCTGAATGGGGAAAGGGAAAAAAGTCTTAACTTCAAAAAGTAAAACCCTATTGCACAAACCCCAGAGCTCTGATTTGACGTTCGATTTGAAATTCGAAGCAATGGTGCAAATATGGTAATATGGTTCAAAAAAAATGCCTTCACGTACTATGTATACTTATATATTCATATTTATATAGATATTACTTTTCGAATAGGTGGCAACCCTAACCACAATTATTTTCAAACTAACCCCTTTCGTTTTTGACTCATATTTCAATATTTCATTTAACTTGTGTAAAAGTAAATAAATTCGACATTTCAAACAGGTGGCAAACCTATTTAAAAGTATTTTTAAACTAAAATCTTTTAAAATCTCTTTGGTCTGACATACGTCAGTACGTTCATTAATACGATTACTTCATATTACATATTTCAATTAACTCCTTGATTAAAATGAATTAATTTTTTTTTAAATACGTGGCAACTCTCTTAAGTACATTTCATAAATAAATCCTTTTCAAACTCATTTCGATCGACACCCATCTTATAATCTCTCATTTAACTTATAAAATCATTTTAATTTGAACAGGTGCCAACCCTCTTCAAAGGCCTCAAAACATGCCAAATGTTCCAACTAAAGGTTTCTTAACACTCCTTCGTTTGAGGCTCACATTTTAATATTTCCTAGAACAGGCGGGCATAATATTTTTTTTATTTTTTCATAAAAATATGGTTCATGCTTTAACCAAACCACATAAATCAAACTTTATACAGAGCTTAGAAAAATTTAACAAATTTTCACTAAAATTTCAATGTTTCATCTGATTTTTAAGATTTTGTTTGAGTATGCAGTTTAATAAAGTGCAAGTTTTAATTAATTTTTGTTTTTGCTGACGGGTTTTCCGGGTTTTTTCATATGACAAGTACAATTTATAAAAACTGTGGATTTTTTTAATTTTCTTTGCAAACAGTCGTGCGCATTTGTTGCCATAAGTAATTCATGCTTGTATGGAAAAAAGTCCAAAAAGCCGCCAGCAACAAAAAAAAAATATATTAAAAATCAACGTGATTTGCCACCGCTTAAAACTGGGACTTTACAAAACTGCATACTCAAAAAGATTCTAAAAATCAGATTAAAAAGATGAAGTTTTAATGAAAAGTTGGTAAATTTTTCTAAGCTCTGTATAAAGCTTGAAAATTTTATTTATATGGTTTTGGTTAAAGCATGGATCATGAAAAAAAAACAGAAAAAATTTATTTGAAAACCTTGCAAATATTTAACAAAAGTCACTGTGTACTCAATTCCACTCCCTACTGTATGTATTGAGATAACAATACATATATTGGCTAAGTATTTGGTCGTGCTGCTGCTCCTCCAATTTGGGATGTGCGTTTTGATGTTGTTACACAAATGGAGGGACCTAATGTTTTACAACGCCTGCGGACGGAAAATGGATTTTGCCAGGTATACCATTTCCCATTCAGAGGCGACTTCTATAATTTTTTTTTTTTTGTGTTACTCGTACCAGGGATCGAACGTAGGCCCTACTGGGTCGAAGTTAAATACATCACACAAAAACGGAAGTCACCTTCCTTTTGTCAACAAAAAAAAAAAATTAGGTGCGCTTGGGACAAAGCGTTGAAAAGGAGGTCATAACGGACGTGACAAAAACAGAAGTGCATGTAAAAATAAGCAAAACTCTGTGAATTCTGTGAAGTTTTCCTTTCTTAAACATTCTTTAAATAAAGTTAAATTAAAATCAATGATATTTATTCATTCATTCATTCATATTTAATCAGAAGCAATTCGTTCTCGGCCGCTGTGNAAAAAGGTTTTTTCTTAACAGCGGTCGTCCCTCGGCAGGCAATGGCAAACCTCCGAGTGTATTTCTGCCATGAAAAACAGCTTCTCATAAAAATACAATCGCCGTTCGGAGTCGGCGTAAAACTGTAGGTCCCTCCGCTTTGTGTGACAACATTAAGGCGCACGCCACAAATCGGAGGAGAAGCTCGGCCAAACACTAACATATGTGTATGCGCCAATCTGTTATTATTATTATTAATTCGATCTTGATTTTATTTTGAATTAAAATATGATAACGGACGTGACATATCGGACGAGGCAGATTTTTCCCCCACACAGTATTTTATTTAGTAATTTAGTCTTTTATTTCATTTTTTGCAGTTCTTCTCTCCACTCTCTCCACTGGCTAAGAACTTGCAATGAGAGTACTAAACCTTGCAACAATATCTTTCAGAAATGAATAAGATAGTTTTTATATTTTAAATATCCTTATGAGGGATAAAGATTTTGAATTTTTATTCTAAGTTTCCTCATATATTCATTTCACTTAAAATCCTTGACCAAACCACTTTCGTTTGTTCTTCCAGAACAGGTTGAATTTTAAATGGAAAGCATCAAAGGTATTTTGGTGGTATTTTCCTAGATGATCTTTGTTTTTTGTATGGAGTNTATTAGTTACGATGATCTCGCTGATGCTCTCGATTCTAGTCTAATACACTTATACGTGCACACATACTCTTCTATACTCACATCAAGTTAAAAGGGCCGAAGTTGAAAATTGAATTTGGACGGTGAGCAAAAACTGTACCAGAGGCACAGAAGTTTTAAATTAGCATAACATTATGCAAAATCATGCAATGCCATGAACTGCACTATGCTATGCGGCGGTCTCCCCTCCCAAAAGCTTGAAGTAACAATGGATGTATGTATGTACATATGTTTGTATATAAAGATATTCAAGCCAAAGCGCTGGATGCACAGCCTCCTCATATGAGTATGCACTGGCCTAAGGGAAGATTGGCTTTTTTTGCCGTGTCCTCATAGGCACGCTTTAAGCATGGTTCTAGCACAAATTTACAGACACTGTGGCATTGTTATTGTAGAACAGCATTAAAATTTGTTTGTCATCACGATTTTTGATCGAATTAAAAGGCAGCTACATACATATAAGTTTAATGGTGTGGCGCATGCGCGGAGCATTATTTGGCAAATATACTTTCTGATTTCTTATCATAAGCATTTAGGTGACACATTGCATAAATTTTGCATAAGTATCTATGCAGGCTATGTCATCGTTTGAAAGGAGTTTGGAGAATAAACTCTTAAGTGGAAGAGATGATAACTAGAATACGTGTGTATATGGCGGTCGCTGTGGTGTATTGGTTAGCAGTGCGCGCTACGGTTCCGCGGGGCTCGGCTTCGAGCCCGGTTCAACCCAACATCGAAAAATAAAAAACAAAAAAGTTGTTTTTTTAATACGGTCGGAGGAGAAGCTCGGCCAAACACTAACATACATAACGCTTTATTAATAATGTAGAGATATAACTCAAAATTTACGTTTTTGGAGATCTATGCAATTAATACACTTGATAAATATAATATGTTCAGTCTAACAGATAATTAAACTTCCCAAATATGGCGAAGATATGTTTCTTTCCATCTGTCTTTTCTATACCAATAGTATAAGTTGATAAAACTTTGATTGCGTTTTCCCACAAAATTTAAATTTTAAAATACTTCGTTATATTATTAAACGTGCGATATTGTAAGCGCCAATCTATTATTACTTATGTTCGTCAAGCAAAAAATTTCTACAAATTCGTATGAATTATCATGATTTTTGCTCAAATCGCGTTCGTGCAGACCCAAAAATTATCCCTCGCTCAAAAACTGAGAGCGCAAAGTGAACCGTACTCAGCTAAAAAACATTGTATTCGTAATCGGATTGCGATTGCAACCAGCGTCAGAAAGTCAGAACAACAAGAAATATACATACATGTTTATCCTGTTTTTGTCTATCTGAAAGAATTAAAAAAAAATCTATAAAAATTCATTATAAAATTGAAAATTCCTGCAAATTTGCGTTCGTGCAGAAATTTGCTAGTTTCTCAACATGAGAGAGAATTTGACAGGATTTTTCCATCTATTCTGATATTTTGAGTACTGGATAATTCTTGCTGCATTTTCGACGAACAAACCTATTATTACTGAAAGTTCAAAATAAACAGACAGACGGCAGCATTGATCCGGATCAACTCGGGAATTGAATGCAGTTGATGCGGATTAAGTCCGGTTTAATCCGGATCAACGCTGCCGTCTGTTTAAGCTTTTAGGTACTGCTGCAAATAATGCTGCCCTTTTCTTCTTATACCCATTATGAATTACAGGCAGATCATACAATAAATGCGCTATTTCTAAATATTTGATTCTAGCGCCGTCTACCGGCACCATTTTTTCTTGCAGAAATATCTTTTATAATGCAAATAATTTGCATTATGAATTTGAATCTTATCGGACCATACCCCGGCGCCACCTATCCAGATATTTGGTAGCCTATGTTGAGACCAGTTGCCTGAGGAATTACCCACGAAAATTTTGTTGAAATTCATTAAGTAATTTTTGAGCCAAGTTATAACAATGAAAAAGGGCTATCATTTTATATATGTACATATGTTTGTGCATATTTAGAGTGTAAATTTCTATACATAGTACTTAATAAGCAATTACAATTGCTAAGAAAATTTAAACAAAACCTTGTCAAATACGCTGTCAATACATCGATTAATCACAAAACGCAGCTGTATGTATTACTGACCAAAGGAAATACACCACCCGCATTTCGCTGGTTACAAAAAATACAAAAAAAAAATCAATCCATGAAATTCAAGGAAATCAGAAAGTAAAATAGACTTTTCTTTGGAAAATAAAACCGATATATACTCAATATATTCCGGAAAGTGGAAATTCTTTTTTCTTTCGCTTCGTTTGTCATTTATCACTTAGGTTACAGATTATCACAGAAAAGATCCTTGAAACCAGTCCATTTATTTACTGTTTACCACAATTACAGCTATCATACGTAGTACATCGCCGGAACTCTTACATAAGTAAAAATATACCGCAACAGTAAATATATGCAGATTATATGCGCTCCATTTTTGATACGAACAATCTAATGGATCGATCAACGTCGATCATTGACGAACGGAAGGTATCGAAAGAATCAGAGCTAAAAACAATTGAAGTAAGTTTACATTCACATAACTAAATACACAATAGATCCACATATGTAATACTTATATATGCAAAGAATTCATGTTTGTACATACATATATATCTACAAAAACATTCCCTATTGGGAAATCCTTAAGCAACAAACTTTTATCCAGCGATACAAAGTAGAATATTCTGATTCCTTTTTATACAGCAGTTACGCTACAAGAGAGCTATCAAAAAACTACTGATCGAGAAGAGAGTTACGATAGTAAAACACAGCGCAGTGTACACTTCCTGGCAAAGCAAAAGTTCCCATAAATAATGCTTAAAACTTGCCTGCTTCTTCAGTAAAATATTTTAAATCTTTATCAACTAATTAGTTTTTGGCGATTACGGGTATCTCAGAGCTGTATACTGAAATGAATTTCACGGGATTTTTCTTCAAGCTGTTCATCAGCCAATAGGTATCTAATTTGTGGCCCTACAAACGTGCCCTCTTTTACTTTGGTATCGCTGATTGTTGGGAATTTCTGTTTTAAGTAACAAAAACCATCTCCATTTTTGTCCACATCTTTTACGAAATTTTTCATTAGTCCGAATTTGATATACAATGGAGGTAGCAATAATACTTCAGGATTTATTAAAGGAGCATGAAGAACATTTCGTTGGCCTGGTATAAGCGCGTTTCGCTTGGGCCACACCTTTTTGACATAGTGCTTTTTCTTATATCGACTATCCCACTCATAACTTAAAAAACAAAATTTCGTATATCCAAGCTGAGGACCTAGCGAAATGGCAATTACTTTTCAGTCTTCACTATTTTCCAAGAGTACTGGCTGCATTTATTATATTCCAGCAGTAGCTTCATATTTTCATTAGATTCCTTCACTCCAGTAGCACGAGCAACCGGCCCGGAGCGCATTTGTTGCCATTACAGCCAGTCAGATGTTTGATATTCGATCTTCAGCTACTTCATCACTAAACGAATGTCATAGCAAAATACTATATTGCCATCTGGAAAAGAATGGAAAATTGTATATGTCCTTTTCTATATGCGGATATTTTGGTTTTTTTTCAATAAATTCCAATCATGAAGTTGGGAAAATAACAGTTCTGCCTGTCTCTTACTAAGATCCAAATCAAAATCCTCACTTACGTTTTCTTCAATCACATTATCCACCATTACTAAAGGTTTAGGAACAGGAAACTCATTACTGTGTGGGATAGGTCTTTGAGCAGATTGTTGATATGGGTAGCTCACAGTAGGCCTAGACGTTTGATTAATACCTTTTATAGACGTTAGACAGAAGTAATAATCTGATACATGGTCCTTCCATTCACTCCATATAATTGAGACTGCGAAGGGCATATGACGAGATACTTTAGCCCATGATATTAATAAAGTAACGCACTGTGCACAACAAACACTAGTAGTCCAAGTTTGGTTCAAATTTCGCACGGGAAAGTCAAAATAATTAAAATAATACTATGGTCACGTTGATCCTTTAACTCGAGTTTATGGACCATTTTGGAGTTAAACGTTAAACACTACAAATAAACTCGGAGTTTACCATACAAATAACTTTCTCTCTTAACTCGCCTTAAAAACCACTTTTATTAAAGTTAAAGGAAATGCAACCCTTTCTTTTACCGGATTTGGTTTATGTCTTTTATAATCCAAACCTGCAACCAACTTGCCGACAGTTAGTCTGTTCCCGTAC
>NW_016180003.1:0-6978 GCF_001687245.7 Rhagoletis zephyria | reverse complement strand
CCATTTGTATTGTTTTTCACGGCTTAACGTCATAAACCGATCATAGTCGTACTCAGGCACTTGTCAATAGCCCAGTCCCACCAGCCAATGCGGATACCTCACAGTCATAAATAAAAA
Source organism: Rhagoletis zephyria (assembly GCF_001687245.7). Lineage (NCBI taxonomy): Eukaryota > Metazoa > Arthropoda > Insecta > Diptera > Tephritidae > Rhagoletis > Rhagoletis zephyria. The sequence goes on along the minus strand of NW_016180003.1, from coordinate 6,861 downwards.
TGTACACACGAGGTTGGAATGTAATTTAAACGCCAAAATACCACTTAAATTTTTTCGTGGCATTGCTATAAAATCATAAAAAATAAATTTACGTACGTAAATAATTTTCCTGTTATCTCTTGTCAAGAACTAGCACGTTAATTATGTCGCCTTAGAAACATGTTAATACCGTGACCTTTATCATTAGGATTCTTCATACCGAGTTTGGAAATCGGTAACTCGGTTTGCGGTTATTTTTGCCCCATGTTCTTTGTGTAAAATTATTTCATTTTTGGTTTACCGATTACTGAATTATCGTGGTGGAGAGCTTGATCGTTTTTCTGGAAGTTGGTATGCGGTTACCATACGAGTAAGTAAAGTTCCTTAAATTTTCTGTTACATTTTTTTAGGCAAAGGCTAATAACCAGCTATTGATAAGCATAGTTTACCAGCCTAACAAAAGTAAGCTGAAAAGGACGTTCACAGTTGATATAATTACCGAGTACCAACTAGTAGCTAAAAAAAACTACTGAAATGGGTGTCAAGACCCGTACTATGTTTTACCTTCGTATTTATATTCGCAATTGTTTCCATTTTTACAAGCTTTTTTCTTCGCATTTTAATTAATCCTCGCGTGTTTGTATTCACGTGCCAGCAGGGAGTTAAAACTTATTTTATGCAGTTAAATTACTATTTTTGTACAGAAAACCGCCAATCAACTGCCGGTTGTGAGTTAACTTGAAACTCTCGAATTCGTATTCGCTTATTCGTATTCACTTATTCGTATTCACTTATTCGTGTTCACTTATTCGTATTCAGTTATTCGTATTAATTTTCATATTCACTTATTCGTATTCACTTATTCGTATTCACTTATTCGTGTTCAGTTATTCGTATTAATTTTCATATTCACTTATTCGTATTCACTTGTTCGTATTCACTTGTTCATATTCACTTATTCGTATTCATTTTCATCTTCGTAATCACACTCATATTCGTGTTAGTATTCGCATACATATGGCATCCAATTTTCTTTTATCATATTTGGTTTAATATCAAATTTCAAAAATATACTAGGATCATTATTTGTTTGTTGGTTTTTTACTTTTTATTTGATACGAGCATTTTGTCTTTGGCCTTTTGCAATTAACAAGTCATAAATATAAATTGTTGACAGGTTTGATAAGAAGGTAGTCGCCCGAAAAATCTGCTGTTTTGCCATATCTATTTTATAACACACTTCCATTCAAGCACATACCCACATGTACATTTGCAATTCACTATGTACAAACATATGTGTATATGTAACTATGCGAATTGACACAACAGCCGCGCGAAATAAATAAATAAATTAATAAGCAATCGCCAAAACCGTCAAAATGACCAATCGGCATATCGACCAAGTCAGCAGACAACCTACATATATACATAAACGCATACATGTCAGTGTCTGGGGCCACCCGACGACGCAATCTTATCAAAGTGGTGCAATACCAAGGCAGCCGGGTGTTTTTTCCTTGGCCTGTCTGTGCGTTTGCGCGTATGTATGTATGCGTGTTATCGCAAAAAAAGCGAATTTCAGCAGCCAAGAGTCAACAGGTATTTGCGCCACCACTGATAGGTATTCAACATTCCAGGCTGACACTTGCCAAAATTACAATTTCATATGTATGTATGTACACTGGTGGCCCGATAACTAGAAACGATTTTATTTTTCATGTTTTTTTTTAGGAAAGTATAGTGCATGCTACCACGAAAATCAAATAACTCAAAGCTTTAAACTTCGTATAAGATTTATAATGATTCGACGAAGTTCGAAAAATTGACATCAAAATTTCAAACTTTTTTTTTTTTTGGAATTTATAGAAATAATTCGGACATGCCCATCCAGTTTTAGTATAATATTGTGCAAGTTGAAATTAGCTCAAAAATCTCGTTGATTTTTGAAAATTTATTTTGTTAGCGGTGTTGCTTATTTTCTCCCATACAAAAAAAAAAAACGTTTGAACATACTTTGTATGGAAGAAATCGCTTAACATAGTCAGCGCAAAAAATTCTCAAAAATCAACGTGCTTTTTGAGCTAATTCAAACTTTATATTATACTAAAATTGAACGGGCTACAAAACTGCATACCCGGATTATTTCTAGAAATTCAAAAAAAAAAGTTTGAAATTTTGATGTCCATTTTTCGAACTTCGTCGAATTATTATAAACCGTATACAAAGTTTAAAGCTTTGAATTACATGATTGTTGTAGCATGCAATATATTTTCTTAGAAAAATATGTTAAAAATAACAAGTACAAATAGATGGTCAAAATTTGAAAAAGAAAATCGTTTCTAATTATCGGGCCACCAATGTATGTACATGTATGTGTTACTTATCTGCAATCATACTTACATACCTAAAGGCACTTGCATTGCACGAATATGCGCAATAGTGATTGTTTTTTGGTTGGTTTAACTATGCAAGTGGATTGTGTATTTCCTTCATCTGAATTGTTTTTGTATAAAAAAAAAGGAATGTTGCATAAAAATTGGTGGGAAAATCGATTTCTTCAGCTGCTTCATAGCGAAGAAATCTGCCATCCAACTGGTTATACGATTCGTGACACATCAAATTAGAAGTTTCGAAAATGTTTTGAAAATTCGGCTGCAATAAAAGCTTATTTGCTAAGTAATGGGTTAAATACAGCCGACGATTCAACTTTTCATTTAATTCCGCCAGATAGCAGCGGTTTCATGTTTATTAGACCCCTGACTAAAGTCTTTTTTGCAATGCAATTAGTATTTTTTTCTTGTGAGGTATAAACTGATTCAAGAAAATTTCGTTTACATTTCTAGGACGTCATTTTATGTGAATTTTTCGTTTTTGATGAGAGCTTTATACTAAGGATAACAGTCCGATCTTATCTTTTTGATCCCAAAATCATTCACGTCAAGTATCCCGTTCTAGTACTTACTCTTCAGATCTCACCACCCCAAGGTCAGTAAATTAAAGCTCGCCAGAATTCTTAAAATTTTTCTAGTACAACTATTTTGAACACATTTGTCTTGTTACCGAATACATATATGTAGGTGTAACCGAAAAATGTTAGGTAAACAATTCTTTTTCCTATTACATTGCCAAAATTCTTTACACTCCGTGGTATATGGCGAAGTTTTTTTTTTGTTTGCGTGTAAGGTGATACGGTATATCGCTATCTAAAGGTGAAAATGTTCCAAATCCACTTTTTATTTAATTTAGTTTTTGATGCAGAATGACAGATAATGCGAAACTACATCTATTTCTCGTCTCTCCTGAATAATTTCAAAAAAATGGACTGGTCACATTTTCACCTTTTACCTTTCACGATATGTACATTACAGCTGTCTACAAAATAATAGGAGTGCGATATTTTGCCGATTTTTCACTATATTTCCTGTTTTTAATGTATAGTAATTTTTTATAAAAGTATAGCTCATTATCTAACAAAAAGCCTTATAAATCCAATTTTCAAAGTTTGTGCAAAAATTATAAAAATTCAACGAATTGTCATCAAAATTTCAAAGCTTTTATCCAGAATTTTTAGAAATATTTTAGGTATGTAGTCTTTTTGAATACTGGGCTAGGCATTTTCTTCCATATAAAAAACTGTCCAACATATGTATGTACCTCGTATGAAAAAAATCGTGAAACCGTCAACAAACACGTTTCCAAAAAGCAACGGTATTTTGTAGCCACGTGAAACTTCATTTTTATAGTACTGAAATCTGATGGGCTCTAAAACTTAAGACGTAAAATATTTCCGAAAATTCTGAATATGAAGTTTGAAATTTTAGTGAAAATTTGCTGCATTTTTATAATTTTGTACAAAGTTCGAAATTTTAATTGATATGGTTTTTGTTAGATAATAAGCTGTACTTTTATACAAAATTAATAAACATTAAACAAACGAAAGAGAATAGGCCTATTGATTTGTACACACAAAATCTTTCTCATGACCGAGATATTAACATCTGGGTAATAAAAGTTTTAAATTATCAATAAAATTAAGCTATGAGTTAACGAGAATTTTTTGGATTCAAAACACTGAAATTATGCATTAAAAATTTAGCCTCGAAGTGGAACAAAAGCTAAGAAAAGTAAAAAAAAAATGTAAACAAGAATCAATCCAGCCAAAACAAGAAAAACTGAATTAAAAAGCAACATGGAATCGAGAGACAACAATGCAGCGGAAGCCCTTTTTTTCTGAAAGCACGAAGTAAACGTACATCCAAAGGCGTGTACTTTTGTACATACATACATATGTATGTACACTAGGCGACAAATGAAAGTGTTCTTCACAGATATTTTCATGCAACAACTTTTTTATTCAGAATCTCTAGAAAATTTCCGAGTATGCAGTTTTGTAGTCCATTAAATTTTAGTGTAATGAAGTGCAAGTTTCAAACGGCTAAAAAATCGTGTTGATTTTTGAGATTTTTTTTTGGGACTGTTTTTGCGTTTTTTTTTTTTATATAACATCGCAATTTGCAAAAACTGGCGTTGATTTTTTGAAATTTGGTTTCTAACCGTCTCCCGCATTTTATTTCATAAGAAATCTATACTTATATTGAAGAAAGTTAAAAAATCCGTCACCAAAAAAAAAATTCTCAAAAAGCCACGGAATTTTTCAGACGTTGTGTGTAATATTAAAACAAGGCGTACACTTTCATTTGTCGCCTAGTGTACGTACGTAGGTTCGTAGGTTCGTAAAAAACGAATGAGCCTTGAAATAAATTAAATTATTCAAAAGTANTAGACTATGTAGAAACTCGTAATAGGAACAAAAGAAAACGCTTCCCTGTTTAACTTCAACTACGAAATTTTTTGCATAAATTGGCTGACCCATAATCTTTTGTTTACAAAGCTTGTTTTTGCTAAATCTAAGTGGGAGAACCTTATTCTAATTTTTAAACCTTAAACAAAAATGGAAAGTCGTGGAACGAAATAACTGGTAGAAAGCGAACAATTCTTTAACCGGTACGATTTTAAGCGGAGGCCTACCAGTTCTTTCGTTTAACGAAATTATCTGGTGTTTTCGCGGATGTCGCGGAGGGCTACCGCTTCTGACGCTCAGGCTGTAAGTTCCGGTCAGCTTATTGTGGAACTGTCGCCAAATAAGGACCAGTGCTGGCCAAGGGAGTTCTTAAAACAGAACAAGTCACAACTCTTTTTTTACTGGTGGGAGTTCTAACCTATCAATGTCCTATCGGAATTCATGCGATAAAGCTCATCGTCACCTCAAGTATCTAATGCAGCAGCTGTCTGTACACCTAGAGAAAAAAAAGTTTGAATAGAAAAAGACGGCTTAATTTAAAAAAGTACGTATATGAAAGACCACCAACCCAACTCGTAATAAGTTTTAGTATACAAATTTAGTATGGAAATCTTCAATTTAAATGCGCCCATATTAAAATGAAGCATTTTGCACTTCACTGATGCTTTTTCGTAATAAAGATTAAAAAATAAAATTAATTTCCATGCTGCCTTCAATGGGATTTGAACCTTGACCCTCTGGAAATTCATAAAATGTTTCCCGTTTTTCTCTCCGTGTAGGATGATGAGGTGGAATCCTCTCAATCAGGGCTGCCAACTATTCTTAGCTATGAAGTGCCTAATTGAGGTTTAAAAAAGTGCCAAAATGTGCCAAATAGAAAAACAAAAGTGCCAAAAAAGGTTTTGAATTCTTCCCATTAAGCATTAAAATTAGAAGCACATTCCTAAAACAAAAGTCCAATGCCAAAATAAGATGAACCAGTTGTATACACTGTAGAAATTAGAAAATTTTAGTTAAGAATAGCAAAGGATTTCACAAAAATGTATTGAAATATATAAAAGTAAAATAGGACCAAAAATGGCATGGCTTAAGCTAAGTTGGCAGCCCTGCTCTCAACATCTGCTAATCAGCAGCCCAGCCTTCGCGAACAGTTTTATTAATTTTTTGTTTCTTTTATTTTTTTATATTTTTTTTATATTTATTTTTTATTTTTTTGCAAAGCCCTTGCACAGTGCACAGATTGCACGGTAAAAACCGCTTTTCGTATGGGAAACCTTTGCAAACCGTGCAATCTGTGCACCGCGCAAGGGCTTTGCAAGAATCAGAGAATACTCCTATTTGAATTGGATGAAAAAAATAAAAATAAAACAAACAAAAAAATTAATAAAAATATTTTTTTCCAAGCCTGAATTTTAGTTTACTTAAGTAGTTCTCAAAATTGCACTGAATAGAAAAAAATTAGTTTCAAAAACTACAGCTGAATTGCATCTTCATCCTCTGCTGTGTGCACCAGCAATCCGCTCGCCCGCCATCGTTTACTGTCCTTTTTAATTTGTTGCCCTTGGAGAAGAGTAAAAGTGCAGCAGCAATTAAACAACTAAGCGACCACAGTAACCCAATTAAGGCGAAGGCAACATTGTGGGCGGCGACACCAGGTACACGCTTCGCTTAAAATGTCAAAGTAAAATGAGAACAACAACAACAACAAATGCATACTTACTACGAGTACTGCGAGTACAGCATGCTACCTTGCTTTCTACTAATGAGTGAGTGACATTCGCGCGTGCAATTGGCCGAGCACGACAAAGCAACAAATGCGGTCTCCAGTCACCGCAAAAGCATTCGTTTGCCTGCTGCATATCTCAGCAAATATAAATTAGATCAAAATGGTTAAATTAATTATGTGCAATGATATTAAAAGTAGCACAAACGGAAATGCAATTAAAAACCTTTACTTTTTTCACATTTGAATTCGCAATTTTTTTAAATATTCATACGCAAGTGCTTTTGAGTACGTACACCTGTATGTATGTATGTATGTACATACTTATAATTACATATATACTATATATATACATAAA